>NW_020837965.1:7059429-7150442 GCF_003676395.1 Aethalodelphis obliquidens | reverse complement strand
TGTGTGTGTGTGTGTGTGTGTGTGTGTGTGTGTGTGTGTGTGTGTGTTGAAGAGCCTGAAGGCAGTTACATTTTTTACTGCCTAATGAGAGATTGATTTTATTCTTTCTTTTTTTAGTTTTTTAATTTGAAGATTTAACCTCTGCCATTTGTTTACACTTATCAATTAAAAAAAATCTGTTAATGCACTTACTTGGTTGATTGAATGAATAAGGCTGATTATTACATCTTCAAAGAGACCGATCAGTTATGATCCCTGATCTCTAGATTGGAAGGAATGTAGGTAAGAAACAGGAGGTTATAGTACAGGGCTGTCATACAGGGAAGTATAAGATATATTGGGAGCAAGTAGGGGGAGACCCTAACCTAGACTTGGGGAATTTAAGGAAAGCTTCTTGTGGGGAGGTAACATCTAAGTTGAAATCCGAAGAGTCAGTTTTAGGCAGGTGATGAAGGCATGTGATGGACACATGCCAAAGTGTATAGAGGCGAATGAGTATGACACATTCAAGGAACTGAAGGAGGTGTATCTGGATTAGTGAAAGAAATGGTCAAATTAGGTTGGAGGGAGTCTTGTTAGTAGTGGAAACTAAAAATACTTTATATTGTCAGACTTCTTTGCCGTCAGATGAGTCGGTAGAGGACCATAGCCCAGCAGGCAGAGTAGTCGCTGGTCAGATATTCCTTGATTCAGAAGAATCAGAATTGGAATCACCTATTCAAGAAGAGGAAGATGGCCTCAGAAGCCAAGAAGGGGAAACTGTCACAGAAGAAATCAGCTTTCTAGAATCTGCAAATCCAGAAAACAAGGACTATGAAGAGCCAATGAAAGTACGGAAACCAGGTAGTCTGGACATTTTGTTTACTTTTGCCTTATTTAGGAAGGAGGCAACTGAAATTTTAAAGCTAGTATAGAAGGTGCAGTAGTCCTATTTTACTGATATTCACCACATATAATGTATAGCGTATAATTTTACAGGATAAGTTACAGAAGCTGAATTTGATGGTCACAATTGCATTTGTATTATATTAGTATTCGAACATTTCTTTTTGGACTCCAGTATGTAACAGTCTGTCAGAGTGGTACAGAAAATAGAAACTCAGACAGGAAGTGTTGTCTAACTTGCTGCTTTGGTTATTTTCAGAACTGTGTTAGGATTTTTACTACAATAATCTTTTCAGTCATCCTAGGTAATTTGATTTAGTTGTTTATCCTAAAGTTACATAAAAACTTTAATCCTCTTCTAACTTTTGCTTTCTTGACACTCTAATTTTTAAACTTACAGCTTGATCTTTCTCACAGTAGAGTGTGCTAAATACCTATTCTTTTAAAAATTAGTTATTAATGTGTCCACTCTGCCCTGTCCCACCACCCATCTGTCATTTGGTTTATTATTTCAAAGATCGCTGCCATATCTGCTTATTCTGTTATTAGCCAATCTTGAGAATTGATCCACGTTTTACCTTTTAAAAATATAATTTTTATTACAAATATTTTATACAAAAAAAAGAGAAACCATTTTTTTCTTTGATTAAAAGTACCTTAATCCCATCAAGTAGAAATAACAGCTGTCAACATAGTGGAGAATACTCTTCCAGGCTTTTTTCTAGATGTATGGTTTCAAGAAGACTAAACTGGTTCAAAATGTATATACTATTTTACAGCCTGCGTTTTGCACTTAACAGTTTGTCTTGAACATTTTCCCATATTATTTAATATTCTTTTACAATTTAATGGTTAATGGCTATAAAAAATTTTACATGTAAGTATACCATAATATTTTTTTTTGCTGGGAGACCATTTTAAGTATACCTTTGTACACATCTATGAAAATTTCCTTAGAGTTAGTTCTTAAAAGTAAAGTATAAAATTTGAAAAGACATTTGAGTCATATTGCTAAACTGTTCTGCAGAAAAGTAAGTCTGTTCCTTTTCCTGTACCTCAGCCAAGTGTATATTACCATTTTTAATTTTTGCCAAATATTTATTTTCATTCCTTTCTTTTTTGTTAGGGAGACTTCCAAACAAGTACTAAAGTAGAGGGTGTAATGACCCCCATGTACGCACCGTCACCCAGCTTCAACAGCCATCAACACTCTTGTTCTTGTTTCATCTTTGCCACTCCATATCCATTTACTCTTTTTTCCCCTAGATTATTAAGAAATTCCACATTGTTTTACCTGCGTACATATCTCTAAAAGTAAGAATTTTTTTTCAACAAAATGAAAAATACAATAGTATTATAACACCCACGAAATTAGCTATTATTCCTTTATCACCCAGTACCCAGATTCCGTTTAGTTTTCCCACTTGTTTCAAATGTCTTTTTGGAATTGGTTTCTGTCAGTCGGTGTCCACACTAAGATGTTAGGTTTCTCTTAACCTGTAACAATTTTCCCTTCCTTGTTTTTAAGTGTCATTTTATTTGTTAAAGAAAGAATATCCTTTGTGCCATAGGATTTCCCTCATTCTAGATCTAGCTGGTCATATGCTAGTAATGTAATTGAACTTGTTCCACTATCTGCTGTCTAGTCTATGAACTGGAAGTTGGCTCCGAAGGCCTGGGTAGATTTAGTTCTATTTTTTAATCGATAATATTTATAGTTAGTGTTGTATGCTTCCCATTGCATTACCTGGGAGTTACATAGTATCTGATTGTCCCACTCCTAGTGATTGGTCAGCAAGGTTGGGTGGTGTCAGCCTGACCCAGCCATTCAAAAGTTCCTCATTGACCTTTCACCCAGAGCTTTTGGGAACCATTTCGTTTGTTGTCTGGATGCATTATTTCATTAGGAGTTTCAAAATAATGACTTGTTAACTTATCATTCCTCCTGCATTTGTTATCAGGAGTTCTTTTCTAAAGAACTTTCCCTCATCAACTATTTGGTTACCCAGAAATATAATCCACACAGCAAGATAAATGCTTGATTCTTTCCCTTGAAATATTTTCAGATAATGATTTGGTGCCCTAACGACCTCCAAAAGAGACCAGTGAATATGTTTTCTGTTCGTTTTGCTTTGCTTTTGAGCATCATTACAAATCCATGGGTTTTATACAGCTAGGCTTTACTCTTTTGCAATCATGCTTTTTTATTGCTCACATTATTGCATTTTTGGCTCTTGAGAGTCCCTTTAAGTTCATTCCTTTGTCCTTTTGACTAATCGTAGGTAACTTTTAAACTTCTTCCTTTTTAAGCGGGACAAGATGTCCCAAATTCATCTTATACTTTTCCTTACCCCAAAATGAATCTCAGCCATTTCTCCAGGGAATCCATATTCCTTTTAGTGGGAAATTGTATTTATTTTAGATACTGTAATCTAGACACCAAGGATATGCATTGCAACTGAATTGTCATTACTAATAGGCCTTTTTGGTGGGTAAGGTTAGGAAATATAACATTGATATTGATTATTCTAGTTCAAATTAAATATTACAAGTGAGATAACACAGAGGGTCAGAGTGACAAACTCACAAGAATCAGAGATCCTACCCACTATCAAACTTGACTAACATTTTCAAAGATATAATTATCACAAGACACAAGTCACAGATCTGTGGCTGCCAGAGCTGCTCCCAGGTCCTGTCTTAACCTCAGTTAAGGTGCGCTCTGGCTTACTTTAACATATGTTTTTAATATATGAGGCCTTTTGAGTGATTGATATGGAGTGTCACTTCCACAAAAGGGAGCTATTTCGGTTATGAAACATCTCCAGTTTATTCCCTGATAACTGCATGGCTTGTGTGGTATTTTCTAGGAAGTCACGCCTGATAAATACTTACATCCTAGGTTTATGTACAGTGAACAGTCTGGACAAACCAGGTCCAACCTGGTAAAGCAGTGCACAAGTAAGGACTCTCCTGGTGGTAAATACCTTGAGTGCATTTGCCAGAAGGCCTCTTGTTAGCATGTGTCTCAGATGATTTGATCACGTCACCTCTCTGTCTCTCTGTTTCTTGGGCAGTAAAAAGAGAGAGTGGATTTCAAGTCTGCTGTTAGTCCTTTCCACCCATCAGGATTTTTGCTTCTTTCTTTTATGTTTGGGTCTCCTTGCCCTGATGCTGAAAATCATGGTACCTAACAACATTGTTATATTACTTTAATCAAACAAATAAAGTATATATCATTTCAAAATAACAATGGCAACCTTACCACTAACCACCGAATGCAGTTTAAGGTTTCTTTGTGGTTCTTTTTGTTCTTAGTATTTATTTTACTAGTGATTTGTATCAATAATATGATGTGTTTTAAAATCATTTCAGTAATGTTCTGTGTGGTCATACCAACAACTTTATAAACATTCAGATTCACTTGTTTTAGTTTTTCAATAATTGCTTTTTTTTTCATTCAAACTTGTTTTTAATGTATTATTAATACACGAAAAGGCTTATGTACATACATATAAGTTGCATATGCATGACTTTTTGTGTACTCCCAGCTACATTAGACCTGGGTTATATGACAGTTACTTCTAGACTTGCTTCCTTTGTCAGCCTCTTACCCATGTCTCTGCATATTGATCTTCCTAAAACCCAAATTTGATCCTATAACTCCCCTATTTACAACCCCCATTATTTTCCATTTGCCTATGAGATGAAGTGCTTGCCTCTTAGCAAGATTCACAAAGCCTCTGGGTGCATGTGGCCGCCATCTTCTGTGACTTCATCTCCCAAAGCTTCCCCCCATTTGCCCTTTTCCAGCGATGCTAAACCCATCACCCTTCTTCAGAGGCATATACAAGTTTACCCCACTGCTTAGGATGCCTTCCTCACCCCCTTGCCCAAATCCATGTATCGCCTTTCTGCTCATCCTTAAAGATAAACTTACGTTTCTCTTTTCTAAAGTAGTTCCTGAACCACCCAAGGGTAGTTATGAATCTCTTGTATGTAAGGAGTTCTTATCCAATGTCCCTGTTTTCACCCTTTCCCCTGATGCCAGTTATCTAACAGCAGGCAGACTGATCCTACTTCCTGTTCACAAGCCACCAATGGCTTCCTGTCATGTTCAGAATAAAATCCAAACAAGGCTTTATGTGATCAAGCCTCTCCTCTCTGACCTCATCTGTCACTCACAGGACTCCAGTCACACTTGCTTTCTGCTGTTCGTTGGAACATTTCACACTTATTCCCAGTCCCCAAGACCACACCCCCGGGCTCGATGATTCTCTAGAAAGACTCACAGGACTCAGCATATAGTCGTATTTACAGCTATGATTTATTACAGAAAAAGAGTACAAAGCAAAATCAGCAAAGGGAATGGTGCATGGGGTGAGTCTGGGGGACGCCAGATGCAAGCTTGCAAGGGTCTTCTCCCAGAAGAGTCACACGGTATGTGTTTAATTTACCCAGCAAAAAGTTGTGACAACACGTGTGAAATGTCTACCAGGGAAACTCCTTAGAGACCTAGTACCGGAGTTTTTATAGAGGGCTAGTCATATAGGTTCTCTGTGCCTAGCACATACCAAAATTGCAGACTCCCAGAAGGAAAGCATGTGTTCAGCATAAATCATATTTTTTGTACAGTTGAGGTGAGTCACTCATAACAGTTAGGGTAGTGGGAACTCTTCCAAAATCTTAAGTTCCCAGACACAAGCCAAGGGCCAGCCTTGTAAGCAGGCCTTTTCAAGGATAGAAGTTTAGGCCTGCTATTTTCACTCTACTCTACGTGGCATACCTCTTTGGTCATTGGCCAGGTTGTCTTCACAGCAAAATTATTATCAATATGACCCAGACAGCAGAGTGAGACCAACCTGCAGTATTGATTTCAGTTGTGCTCTTCACGTGTCTTAGCCAAATAAGAAATCCCATTAATCATAAAGGTCTATCTTAGACAGGTAGCTTCCTCCTTAAGTTTCTGTTTTAACCTTTTTTACCTGGCTCTAAGCATCAGTTCAGGCCCAGTACAAGTCTGGCCAGTAAGTTGAAGCTGAGTTGAAAGCCTTCCAGGGCTAAGGCAGTGTCGTGATAGTCAGGGTACACATACAGAATTACAATCCCAGAAGGAATTTTTGGGGATTCCCAAGAAATGGAAAGTTTACAATCGTTGGGCACCCCGAGCAAGACATAAATTAGGCAGTATGATGTGGCTGCCCACTGTGGGTATCTTATCCTAGGGATCCCAGTCCAATCCAAAAAATTTAGTTCAGTGCTTGGTTTCAGGGGGACTGCCGATCAGTTCCAAACAGTTTTGTTGCCTGTGACAACAGTTCATCCACCTCGTGAGTGTGGTCAGCATCGGGAGGTTTTCTGCATGAAAAGTGCAGGGGTTGGGTCAGATCCTGCCGCCTCAGTCAGCGCTGCCGGGTATGATCATAGCTCAGCTGTCTGAACTCAGAGCGCTCTCAACAGCTTGGAGGGGTGCACAGAGAGTTTTCCTTAAGGAAAAGGAAGAAGCTTCCAGAAGTAATTTCGAAGAACAAAGATCATAACACCCTCTCCCCTCTCTTGTGCCTTTCCAGCTGCAGGGGTTTTGGTTTATTTCCCTTGGTTCTAAAATCAGTGTTTTCCACTCAACATTCATAATTTTATGTTTTTACAGTCATCCCCTACTCTCATCCAGACCTTTCATCTGGAGGGGTTCTGTAAAAGAGGTGCAAAACATCTTCATAGAAAATCCCCTTTATACAGCCAAACCGGAAAAAACGTCATTTTCACGAATCGGTCAGGACAAAACTCCTAAATTTTCAAAAAATTTCAAAATAGTTTTACATAACCTCCCACCCCTTTCACTCTGGTGACTTTATCTGGTGAACAGCCTAGAAAAGATCAGCCCCTTTCTGAGGATGGCTGCATAACTAATCAGCTTGCACTCAGGCGTGTGCAGCAGGAGAGAGGTGAGGGAAGAAGAGTCAGAGGTGTAGTCCATCGTTGCGAATGGCAGCTCTTCAGGAGACACAGGCACAGGGAGTTGACCTCAGTTAGACATGCTCTAGAGGGGGTTGGAGTCGGCTCAGCCTGTCAGGAGTGATCAGAGGTCACAGTTGCTGTGATGTACCCTCTCCCAAATTGCAGCTTTCAGCTATAGCCACAAGTTAAGAATGTGGTCAGGCTCTGTGTCAGCACTATACAGGCAGTCAGCAGCTTGATTTCAGATGGTCCCATCAAAGAACAAGTCCTTTCCTGCTGGGATTTGTATGGGACCCAGACGGTGCAGCTGAGCAGCTATGATGTCCTCATAGGGTAGACCCCACAGCGAGGTGGCCTAATGTGCAGAGGTCACAGAGTATGAGTTTTATTTATGAGCCTATGCCTGTTTTCAGTTCAACACAGCTCCCACTTAGGTTGGAAGCTTACACCAGACAATATCAGGCCTCAGCTTAGAATCAGATACAGGCAGTTAGGATCTGTGAATTCAGGAGTTTAAAAAAAGTCAGAGACTTTTCTTCAGCAGCAAAGACTAGATGCTACAGGCCAGAAAGGCCAAGTGGCAGATAAGGCTTTCCTATGACCGTCTGGTTTTGTCATTCTTCAAGTCCAAATCGACCCCTTCACAAGTATGCACATCGGTCTCTAAGGGACAGACCTCCACTTTCACAAGCTCTCATTAGCCAACTAAAACCTGCTTTTTAGAACTCTAAAAGTAGATCTCCATCTGTAGGTCACCTTTCTTTCTTATTGCCTCCCTTTTTCCAGAGGCTCCAACAAGCAAAAATTCATATCTTCCATAGCAAAACTCATCAGTTACAGAGACTTGTTCTGTTTCCAATACTCAGAGAGTTTAAATTCCAACCCGCCCACTGGCGGCAAAATGCAAGGAAGTTGTGTCCCACTAACACATTTCTTTTTTTGCAGCTTCCCTTGATCAGGATGATTCCTCTGGCATGTATGCAGTTACAAGCATTTAACATTTTATATCCATTTTTACCATACATCCAGATGTCATAACCACAAAATATAAAGTCACTAAAAAATTTTCCTTTTTTCTTTTTTCCTCATTGCAAATTTACTTAAACTCCTAGCAATATGTTCAGTGTTTGCAGTGTTAGCATTGCAGCTGCCAGGGAAGATCCAGGCTGGAATGCAGGGGAGGAAGGGGAGTGGAGGAGGTACTGCAGCAGCAGCTAGGCTGAAAAAACTGCTGTGGTGTGACCTCCCTCCCTTTTTCTTTTGTTGTTTTGTTTTGTTTTATCTAAAATATTGCTCCAGCCCTGGGACCTGATTTAAACCCCACCCCCAGCCCACTTGGAGAAGAGCAGAATGCAGACTTTTAACATTTTTGGCCTTTTCACCTTCGGGCATTTGGGGCCCCTTTTTCCTCCCATGGAGGAGAGAGCAAAACCCAAAGGCATCACTTTAGCCAGCATGGCCAGAAGCAGTGTGGGATGCAGCAGGCCTACTCTCCAGGAGTTGGATCTATCATTTTCAGATTCCACAGGTAACTTTTACCTCTCATAACATACAGCAGATCAGCTACTGCTGCATACCATGGATAACCCCATAATCAGCTGGGCACCAAAGATACATCACACCGGGCCCCTTATTCTTCTTTTCCCAAAATTTCACCGTCTATTAGTGAGTCAGGGTTGGTTTAGGGAACCCCACTTCTGATGCCAGTTGATATTGGGAGACCCCCTAGACCACCCCTGGGTTCAATGATTTGCTGGGAGGACTCAGGATATAGTTGTACTCACAGCTATGATTTATTGTAGTGAAAGGATACAAAGCAAAATCAGCATGGGATGAGGTCCAAAGGAAACAAGGTACAAGTTTCCCAAGGGTCCTCTCCCAGTGGAGTCACACAGGATGCACTTAATTCCCCTAGCACAAGTGACAACACATGTGAAATGTCTTCCAGGGAAGCTCATTAGTGACCCAGTGCCTGGAGTTTTTAGTGGAGACTAGTCATATAATCACTGTCCGCTTGGAATCTACCAAAATTGCAGACTCCCAGAAGGAAAGCAGATGTTGAGCATGAACCACATGGTTTGTACAAGCAGTTTAGGTACAGTGAGCCACTAGGGTTAGGGTGGCAGGAACCCTCCCAGAGTCTAAGTTCCCAGATGCCAGCCAAGGGCCAACCTTTCAAAGGATAGCAGTCATGTCTGTTGTGTTAACTGTTTTCTGCATATCACCTCAGTAAACATTTGTTGAAAAGGAATGAATGAAAGGCCACCAAGAGGGGAATGATTACACTGTGGTATTCCCCTGTTACAGAATACTCAATAGTCATTTTAAAAGGAACAAGTTTTGTTGGCAAATAACAGAAAATCCATCAACCAGTGGCAGGAGCAGAGGTTTATTTGGCTCACATAACCAGAACTCCATAGATAAGGTGGTTCAGGGCTTGTGCCATCAAGGGTTCCAGCTCCTCTCTCTCCTGTTCAGTCTCCTTAGTAAATTGACTTCATCGTCATGTTTGTCCCAGCCGGTCACACCTGGTGGTAGCTGTATCTCCAGGTCCTAGGTCCGCAGGAAGAAGTGGTGCCTGCATCAGAGGAGCAGCAGCCTCCCTCGGAAGTCACTAGTAGAACTGCCAAAACTATCACTTGACCATCCCCAGCCCCACAGAGGAGAGGAAGGGGTTACGAATTGTTAGCCAGTCTACACTGGCTCCACCTGAAGGAATGTCAGTGATAAGTGAAAATATCACAGTGTAAATAATTCACTTAGTATTGAGAGAAGCCTGGGACCCGGGACCCTTTGCTGCAGTGCTGCAGTGCTTGCCCCTGGACACATCTCTCCTCAAGCAACAAATATATAGAAACTGTATGGGACTAAAAATAACTGCGTGCGTGTGACAGCGGGGCAAAATTATGGACAAAAGATAACAGAGACCAAAAAACCCAACTGCCACTTTTGAAGAGCCACTTTTGAAGAGCCTGGAGCAAAAGCAGGGGGTCGGGAGCAAAAGCAGGGCACTGCTCATGCCTCCTGCACACGCCACCATATAGGGGTGGGCAGACCACCTAAGCCACCGCTCCGGCCCAGCCCCTGGACACACCCCTACCCTCACCCCGTATAAGGAACCAGCTCTCGCCCCATTGATCCTCTATTGCTCAGGGTGCTGCAGAGAAATATCAATAGAACTGAAGGCCCTCTGCTGGCAGAATTCCTTCTTGCTCTTGTTCTGTTAGGCCTTTAACTGATTGATTGAGGCTCACCCACATTGTGGAGGGTAATGTGCTTTACTCAAAGTCCATGATTTAAATGTTAATCTCATCCAAAAAACACCATCACAGAAACCCAGCGTTGTGTTTGACCAAACATCTGGATGCTGTGGCCCAGCTAAGTTTATACACAAGAGTTAACCATCACAGGTCCCTTATGGGAAAGAAGGCCATTTGTTTCCCCACATTTGCACTTGAAAAGAAAAATGAACCTCTTTTCTAGGAACAGTCATTACCTTTGGAGAAAGATAATTTTCAGTGGTAACTAAAGATGACAGTGATTTTTCTTTAATTTTGTATACTTTCCCATTGCTTGGATTATCTTTTCTACAATAAACACACTACCCTAATAGTCTTAAAAAAAAAAAAATCAGCATCTTGGTCTGTTTTGAATGGCACTGAGCTTAAACTTAATTAAACATGCTTAAAATTGGGTTCTGAAGTAAGAAAGTTGGTTGAGTAATAGGATAGCATTTTTGCTTCATTGTCACATGCAAGGGGGGGGGTGGAAAGGAATAAACAAACCTTAGTACTCTGACTAAACAGAAGATAAATGGTTAAGGAAACATAGGCCATAACCTACAACAGGTCTATAATGTAGAGCTTTCTTTTATCATTGTTTCTTTTGTTTGGTTGTACAAGAAATTATTTGTGGAAAGAAACGCCTTTGGGAGACCATCCTTGTGGAAAAGCACCCCACCAGGGCTTTTGAACTCAAAATGCCTTTACAGCCATTATTTAGTGAAACTCACTGTTTTCTTTTGTTTTAATATTTATTTATTTATTTTGGCTGCATCGGGTCTTAGTTGTAGCACACAGGATCTTTAGTTGCGGCATGCATGTGGGATTAGGCATCGAACCCTGGCCCCCTGCATTGGGAGTGTGGAGTCTTACTCACTGGACCACCAGAAAGTCCCCAAACTCACTGTTCTTAAGCAGCAGTTTTCCTGAGCAAGTTTCACTCTAGTTTCTGACTGCCTGTCACCTAAGTGTCGTGAAGCTTCTGTCACTTTCTTCTGGGCACATGGGCCAGTGCTTTCTTCTTTTGAATGATTATTTTCACAGAGAGAACTGAGCTTATATGAACTCTGATCTTAATGTTTTTGTGCATTCTCTAGGTGACTACATTTCATTAGTTTTCTGAAAAATACATCTTAATCCTTAAAGCAGTGCCTTCCTTAGTATAGTCTGCATGTCTGTCCTTCATTAATGTAATTTCTCAACTCTAGTTAGCAATTCTCAACCTTGGGTGAAAACAGTCTTCTTGTAGCAAATAACATAAAATTGTTATTTTCTCTAGAAGATTACTATACCATATTTCTCAGTCAACGGTAAATACCTCTTTATTTGGCCTATACCATTTGCTTTATCTCAAGTATGGTTTGCTTCAAATCATCTGTTATTTGTGTTCCGTCTGTAGTACTTTAGGAAGTTTGATGTTAATTGGTTGGTTGATTGAGTTTTTATCTTTGTGTTTACTAAAATTGCTGAACACTATATGACAGTTATCTTGAGGTTGGTACCTTTTTAACGTTAAATGTGTTTCAATTTTTGACTATAAATACATTTGACTATAAATATAATTTTTGACTATAAGTGTGTATATATATATATATATATATATATATTTTTTTTTTTTTTTTTTTGGTGGTACGTGGGCCTCTCACTGTTGTGGCCTCTCCTGTTGCGGAGCACAGGCTCCAGACGCGCAGGCTCAGCGGCCATGGCTCACAGGCCTAGCCGCTCCATGGCATGTGGGATCTTCCCGGACCGGGGCACGAACCCGTGTCCCCTGCATCGGCAGGCGGACTCTCAACCACTGCGCCACCAGGGAAGCCCGACTATAAGTATATTTTTGACTCTAAATATATTTGAGTAAAATGCTACTTACTGCTGTATATTTGGAAGTACAAAATTGCTTCAAACAAGCAGCATGATTAAATAGTCGTCTTATTAACAGAATACCCATCTAAACTTATAGATATGCTATCAGTCTTTAACAGAGTGTAAATGCTCTTAAAATGAGGAATTTGAGAGCTAAATCCCTTGACTTTATCTGTATGGATCAAGAGGTTGATGTTTTTGTTTTGTTTTGATCTTACAATTAAAAATGAGGAAAAGATGAGTATTTGTATTCCAGGACATTTAATTCAGTACCAATAGCAACATTCTAGCCACATTTACATTGTTTTCTCTTGGCAACTGAAGAAAAACATACAACCTAAAAGTTGCAAATTATGTTTTATTCGGGGACCTTACTGAGGACTGTATGGTGGGAGACAGCCTCTCAGATAGCTCTGAGGACCTGCTCCTAAGAGGTAAGGGAGGAGCCAGGATATATAGTTTTTGCTGGGAAGAAAAAAATGCATGTAGTCAGACATCAAAATATTACTGCTAATCACAAAAATCAGACATCTCAAGTTAATGATTTTAGTGCTTTTCTATGTTTGGGAAGATGCAAGAGTCTGGGCTCATTGAAATTATTCCTTAGATATGCATCTTAACTATATAGAGCCAGTATCCTGTTTTTCTCCATCCTGAATTCCCCTCAGGGTGCACTGTTGGGGATGCAGCTGCAGTGGCTGGTGGCTCTATGGCAGACAGCATTCTTTGTTTACTGAATGGCAAACGACAGTCTTTGCCCACACTCTTGAATTCTTTCCACCAACGTTCAAACATGCTATAATATCTGAACATTAGAAAAACCAAGACTTGGCCCCCAGTGCCCCTCCGACAACCACCTTACTCCTCTACTCCCCTTCATAGCATTATTCTTTGGAAGAGTTGTCTCTATTCACTGATTTTGCTTCCTCTCTTTCCATTCTCTAATCGGAGTGTGACGAGGCCCTGGTCCCCTCCAGACCACTAAAGCCACTCTCCTCCAGGCGCATTCTAATTGCTGAATACCTGGTCAGTTCTTAGTCCTTACCTTACCGACCCCTCATGTATTTTTTTCCTTTCTCTGAAGATGCTTTCTTCACTTGGCTGTGGTTCCTCGGAACCTGCCTGATGTTGAAACGTAAGGTTGCCCCCAAGACTCAGCCTTTATCTTCTGCTCTGTCTACACCATTCTCTAGTGACCTTTGATTCCATCTGTGTTGATGCCCAGGTTTCTCTGTAACTCCTGCACTGTAGTTGATTTAACCAACCTACTTATCATAACCTTTGAGTTCTTTTTGGCTTTATGTTTTTAAAATTATGATGATGCACAAATGCTCTCTTGGACATACCTCTTTTTATCTTCGTGGGAGCACTTCTATTAAGTAAACATCCCAGAAGTGAAAAAATGGGATTGAAAGGTGTATGGAGCTTTTCAATTCTAACAGATATTATTGAATGCCCCTCTACACTCCTGCCAACAGTATGGAAGTTCCCATTTACCTATATTCTGGCCAGCGCTGAAGGATTACAGGTTCAGGTAGGGTTTGGGGCGGGAGCAGGGGGGTGGGGGGTTGTTAAAAACCTTTCTAGCTTTCCTAAATGATTCTAATTGACTTTGCAAGAGCAAATTTCTACTAGTTTAAATATAGAGCAGCAGTCTGTTCATTATTATAAGTTCTCAAATACCGTTAAGTTAAATATCTTACTCTCAAGGTCTAAATAGATTGTGATACTATGTCATTTTTACATGAAGGTGCAGAGTTGACTTAACACATTTTTTTCCCTTTCATTTTAAGTGTCACATTTGATTACTGGCTATCATTAACTCAAATTGCATATTCAGTCAGCCTCATTATGCCAGAGCAGTGATTACCATTGTTTTTAAAACTGGTACCGTTTTCATGGCTGTTTTTAAAATAATAGCTTCAAAATTCTTAGAGAATTTCTCCATGGAAGAAAATTAACTGAAATCAACGCTATTGTGAGGAATATCAACTTGAGATTATTGACTTGAAACCAGCAAGTCCTAGTCAGTACCTTTTGGAAGACTTTAAAATAAGTTTAAAAGGTAACAGCAGTTTCCCTGTGGTGATTTTGCTTGGAGAAGATAGCTGAGAGATACAAATTTTCTTTCCACTAACTTAATAATAAACACATTATTTTGACCAAGATATTTCGGTTTTACTAAATTGATAAAGCAGGTGTACCCTAGGAGTTCTTCCTGCTTAAGTTAGTGCTGACTCAGTAGTAGGTTAAAACTAATGCTGACTCCGTAGTAGGTTAAAACCTTTTGTTGCTAAAAACCTTTGGGTTCTCTCCAGTTTCTTTTCTGCTGTATTGTTCCATCACATGAAAACGAATGCTTTCCTGTATTTGAACCACTTAGAAAATATAAGTTCTGGCAAATTAGAATTCTTATGACAATTCTTATTTACTTTTAAAACAGAAATTTCTGTTATCATAGGGAAAAATCAAATATACTTTAAACCACTGTATGTTATTTAAGTTGAAATTCAAGTTTACAGACTGCAGTTGTACAGATATTATCTTTCCAAAGCAAATTTGAATCTAGTAGCAGTGCATGGGAGCGCCTTTTTCAGATTCTGTAGTCAAAGTGATGCCTCTGAGGTTGTTGATAAAGGATGCTTTGCTTATATGTTGCATTAAAGATCATTTCTTAAAAAGTGGACAAATCAAAGGTGAAAAAGTTATTTGCCTCTGGTCAGTGATTACCAGGATGATGAATGGCATTTATCTGGTGGTAAACCATTTTGAATTTGTTTGCCTTTCATAACTTACTGAAAATAATTTTCAAATTAGTCTTAGAATGTATTCTTCTTTACACAGGAAAGAAAGAGCATACATTTTCTAGCCTTTCAGAGCAGAAGTGCCAGGAATAAAATAGCAATTGCCATCTCCTAGACTCTTACCGCCTTACGTGGCAGGCACCATGATGAGTCCCTTACACGTATTATTTCAGTTCATCTTTGTGAGTAACTCTATGCAGCAAGGACTGTTATCCCTATTTGTAGATAAGGAGGTTATCTCCAAATAATTTTATGGGTAAGGAGAGAGATTAAATAACTTACTCAAAGTTCACAGCTAATAATCAGTAGGGTTTGAGTCAGGTGTTCTGACTCCAGAACCTATACTGTTACTTACTAAGCTCTGCTGCCTAATTAAATTCTCCATGTAAAAGCAAAATGAACGTTGGCATATATGTACTCATACTTACCGTATGGTTGGAGCCTAGGCTCAGGCCTGGCCCTTTGGTATTCTCATATACCTCTTAATTGGCATTCTTATGCATACTCTTGCCTTCAAATATATCTGTAAACTGGAGAACTTTCTTTTTGGCTACAGCTGAAAAGATGTCTAAGACATTTCACTTGTTTTATTTTTTGTTAGCTACCTTGAACGTAGCAGGAGCAAAGCTTAACTTGTCTCTCTCCTGATCCATTTCATCCCTACCCAGTAACCTACTCCTCCTTTAGTGTTCTCTATCTTAGTAAGGACAACCACCTACTCACTTCCTGAAGCCTAATACCTGGGAGCCTTCCTTGATTCCTCTCTCCTCTCATCTGCACATCTAGTCAGTAAGTAGTACCATATCTACTTTCTTAGCATCACTTGAGTACATCCACTTTTTTCATTTCATTGTCCTCTTCAGGCTACCATTACCTCTCGATTAGACCACTATCACAACCTTTAAACCAGTCACCTTGCATCCAGCCTGGCATTCCATTGTCCCCTCTCTAAGTAAAGTATAAGTATGCGCATGTCATTCCTACTTTAAACTCTTGAGTTTCCATTGTTCTCAGGATAAAATCCAAATTGAGTTAGTAAGACTTGTCAGGACCTCCCTAGTCTGGCTTCTTTGTGCTTCTTTAGCTTCTTCTCTTGTCCACTTTGACACTCACACTACATGTTGTGAGATAATGAACCTTATTTTCTCTAATATGCCATGCTGTCTTTCATTTGATTCTTAACGCGTACTTTTCCCTTTGTCTACAATGCTTGTCCCCCTACCCCACCCCAAAGCATTTCATCCACCACCTCTTCCTAGACATCCATGAGGTTCAGTGTAAACTGCAGTTCCTGACGGGGAGCTTTCCTTTCCATAACATCAATCATACTTGTGTTTAATGTCTCTCTTCCTTGCTAGGCAGTAAGTTCCATGTAGCAGAGACCTCTGCTCCACGTCATTTCCAGCACCTGGCATAATTCCCAGCACCTAGGAGATACTTGGAAAGAACTTACAGAACAAATTAGAGATATGTTTTTTTGTTTTTTTGTTTTTTTTTGCGGTACGTGGGCCTCTCACTGTTATGGCCTCTCCCGTTGTGGAGCACAGGCTCCAGACGTGCAGGCTCAGTGGCCATGGCTCATGGGCCTAGCTGCTCCACGGCATGTGGGATCTTCCCGGACCGGGGCACGAGCCCATGTCCCCTGCATCGGCAGGTGGACTCTCAACCACTGCGCCACCAGGGAAGCCCAGAGATATGGTAAAAACCATATCTTTAACAAGCTCAAAGTCTAGTGGGAGCTAGAGTATTGTAAAGAAAGAAGCTCAGTGAGTGTGATCAGTACTCTAATAAAATGCTGGGGGATCACAGAGGAGTATGTGAGTGATTAACTTTGCCTGGGGGAGCATTTTCCCTGTGTAACTTTATATTATTGAAGAAATTGACTTACAGCATTCAGATAGGAAAAAAAGGAGAGTTGTGCTGAGCAGTGGAATTGATTCAGTTGCATTTGCCTTATTTTTTGCTCACTGGTTGGGCAGCTGTTTTCAGTACACTTTTGATATTCTAAGGTTATTATCTCAAGACCTTCCAAAATTCTAACCTAGATATAGAGCTGGGTAGTCAGCTAGCCATGCTCAATAAGTTGACTCACCTTCACGTCGTCCCTGAACAAAATCAGTGCCGGGTCTTTTATGTTCCCCATTACAAATCATGTATCTGTGTCTTTGGATTCTCATAGTTGAAATTGACAGTGTTAAATCCATGAATACCAGAGGTGCTGTTCATGTTTAGATTTTTTTTTTTTCTTTCCAGCTTTGACCGCCATTGAAGGCACAGCACACGGGGAGCCCTGTCACTTCCCTTTTCTGTTCCTGGATAAAGAATATGATGAATGTACCTCAGATGGGAGGGAAGATGGCAGACTGTGGTGTGCTACAACCTATGACTACAAGGCAGATGAAAAGTGGGGCTTTTGTGAAAGTAAGTATTGCTCAGTAGGCGGCACATCCACATTGTTTTGTGTCTCAGGCAACAGTTTAAAGGCCTTTTCGTAGCCGTCCATTTTCCACCTTTGTGAGAAATGGTCAACGTCGATGACGAGGTTGTTGCCTTAAAGCCTGGACGTCAGCGCAGGAAGCGTGCAGTGTACTTACTTCCAGGCCGTCACTCAAGCGGCTTATCACATTTGTGCCTTATTTAGAGGTGGTTTTCCATTGGTGTGCACGGGTTGTTCTGAAACTCTCAGGCAGGCTGCTAAATTAATTAATGTGAAACATTTTTTGGCAATAAAGGAAATAGAACATTATGGTGAAGGCTAATTAATAGTGGTTAAAAGAAAGGTAGGGCTTCCCTGGTGGCACAGTGGTTGAGAGTCCGCCTGCCGATGCAAGGGACATGGGTTCACGCCCCAGTCCGGGAGGATCCCACATGCCGCAGAGCGGCTGGGCCCATGAGCCATGGCCGCTGAGCCTGCATGTCTGGAGCCTGTGCTCCGCAACAGGAGAGGCCACAACAGTGAGAGGCCCGTGTACCACCAAAAAAAAAAAAAAAAAAAAAAAAAGAAAGATAGATCATACCTTTCCTAAATACTTGAGCGAAATGCACTGTGCTAAGGTAACATTTGACAAATATAGTATATTTAACTGTCCTAAGTGTTCATGTCAGTACGAAGGGACTGACTTCTAAATTCAAGCAAGCTGTGTTTTTGGGAAAAACTTTCTAACTAATAAAAAACAACAGAAAACCTTGAATATACCTCATTTGATACCAAATGACATTTTCAGAATAATGGCTCTGATAGACTATTTAGGCTTTCCTAGAATATGTCTTACAGTCCGTCTTTGGATGTAGGCCAGCATGATTAAGTACTCCAGTTTAACACATCAGATTTTGTTTTTATATTGCAAGAACAGCTCACTTCTGTTCCTGTAAATATTAGTCCTCATGAAATACTCAGATGTCTCTTGGTGAGTTCTATATTTCTGTTAAATGCTATATTACAGTAACAAAATAATTTTTGAGAAATCTGCAATAATTCTGTGATTTTCAGGGTTGTATTAGTGCATAGGAAAAAAAGTAGAGAACTTGAACACTAATTAATCAGGATCTGTAGTTAATAAAAATCAATTTTTTTACTAATTTTTGTTATGTAATTAATCAAATACTTTCTCCTTGTAAAATATACAGCATTTCAGGTGAGACTGAAGTGTTCTTTGACTACAACAGTATTTTTCTGTTTTTTACTGTCCTGATTTTAGCTGACCTTGGCATATATAATCATAAGCTCCTACTGAAATTTTAGTTGAATTATATAAAAAGTTAGAATTACTAGCAGAAAAGTACCCTCCAAAAGCAGGTTGATATTGCTTTCTCTGAAAGAAAGTGATTTCAATGATTTTCCTGCCTTATCTTTTGTCAGATAAAGGCCACACTGAAAACCATGTGTCTTTAGAGTCAGACTTGAAAATGGTGAAAGATCATGGATTATGTTTGCATGACTACCCAAAAGAAAGAATACATACTGATGTTTGATAAATAATTGGTGCAGAATTATCCATGTAAATTCAAAATGTAAATTTTATTTTTAGCTGAAGAAGAGGCTGCCAAAAGACGGCAAATGCAGGAAGCGGAAATGATGTACCAGACTGGGATGAAAATCCTCAATGGAAGCAATAAGAAAAGCCAAAAAAGAGAGTAGGTAGCACAGCCAACTCCATTCTTACCCTGAGATAGGCCATTACTGAGATAAATGGATAAGTACTTTTTAAATTTAATGTACTGCCAGAGACAAAGGATTTCTTAAGTTGCATTACAAGAAAACTCAATATGATATATGAATATTAGGGGCATTACTTTTATCAGATTTTAGCTTGTTGGGGTAAAAAGGTCCTAAAACCAGTCACAAGAATGAACAGTGAGCAAATGGCAATATTTGATTAAGTTATAGTAATTTCTCAGAGCCAGGAATACATACAGTATCCAGAATTCAAAGTGACATAAAACAAACAAGGAATTGCTGTCAGGTGTTTTCTGATTTTTTGGTTTTGCTTTGTAATTTTCTTGCAAAGTCTAGAATTTAGGAATGAAAGAACATAAAACAAGTGATTGTCCTGTAACATTTTATGTCCCTTTAATTTCAGCTGATTTTTGTTATAGTCTGTGCAAAGAAGACAGTTATGGTGATTATATCATTCATTAGATTATTTACCGGACACCATATTATAGTTCTCACATTGCAAATCTAGTTAACTTTTTTAATCGAATTTTTTAGGATTACTATTAGTGTAATTAGAATTCCAAGATATTGCACTAACAGAACTGGTACCTTATGTAAAAACAAAAGTAAGTTTTGTAAATAACGCTACTTTAGTAAAAATAAAATATCAGAGGGATTCTATAGAATAAGGAAATTAAGCTGCATTTTAGGAGATCTTGAAAAAAATGGCAGCTCCAAAATATTGCTAATTTGTTTTTTCATTACTTCTGTTTAAAGAGCATATCGGTATCTTCAAAAGGCAGCAAGCATGAACCATACCAAGGCCCTGGAGAGAGTGTCCTATGCTCTTTTGTTTGGTGATTACCTGACACAGAATATCCAGGCAGCTAAAGAGATGTTTGAGAAACTGACTGAGGAAGGTTCTCCCAAGGGACAAACTGTAAGTATACTTTCCGTGGAGGATCTCTCCGCATACAGCACTGGTTTATTTTAACAGCGTGGTACTCTTCTTTGCCCTGACTTCCTTTAACAAGTAAAACTGTAAATATTAATTTTGTGGCAGATCATTTTCCCAGTCTTCTTGGACAGTCTTTTTCCTTAGTTTGAGAACATTTATAGTCACTTAAGGCGTTTTTGCAATTGCATCTTGCCAAAATTATATTTGTAGTTTTCCAACTTAAATCTTCAGAGAATTAAACGAAGGTAATTGTTTTTTATCTGAAATTACTCACCGTTGTATTTTTTTTTCCTAAGGTCAGGTGCTCCAGCTCCTGTTAATCTTGGTATTTTTGTAAAAAGATATTTTGTTACAGAAGCAGTACATGTCCTTTATAAGGAAACTAGAAATACAAACTAAAAAAGCTAAGAAAGTGAACATCACATATGTACCTCCCAGACATAGGCACTGGTAATATGTTAGTCCATGCATACCCTCCCTTCTAGACCTTTCTCTTCGTGTAAATTCTTTATTAAAATAAAATGTCATTGCCTACTGTTCCATAACTTGCTCTTTTCAATCAATAGCCTTTAGCTCTTCCAATTCCAGTAAACTTTTACATCATATAACACCCATACCATATTCGTACGGTGTTGAGCGAAAACATTTTCTTTACATCTGTTTTGTCCAAATCAGTATTTGGTCCAGGACTATACTTATATTTGGTCGCTACTTCTAGCATAGCCTGCACCTTTCTTTTTTTTTTCTGTGTTAGAGATAGGGCCAGTTTTTCTACAGAATGTTCTGCCTCAGTTTGTCTATTTGTTTCCTCATGGTGTCCTTTAGTTTGTTTCTTCATCATCTGTGTTTCCTAAAACTGAATGACACAGCTAAAGGCTGATGAACTCAAGTAAAATGTTTTTAGTTAGGCTACTGTGTAGCAGATGTTCTGATTCCATATTGCCCTTTGAGCCAGTTGATACATAATATCTGCTTGACTCCCCACTAGTAATGGTAGGATTGATGCCTGGATTTAGGGGCCACGTTTATTTAAAATGCCCTCAATAGAGGGAAGGGAAAGGGGCTGGGGATTGAGTTACTAATCAATTATACCTATGTGAAGAAGCCTCCATAAAAATCCCTCAACTCTGGGGTTTGGAGAGCCTCCAGGTTGGTGAATACATCCATGTGGCAGGAGGTGGTACACTCCAACTCCATGGGGACAGAAGCTCCTGTGCTCAGGACTCTTACGGACCTCGCCCTTTGTACCTCTGCATCTGGCTGTTTATCTATATTCTTTATATTGTCTTTTAATTTTGTTTATACGTTTTTTCATGTAAAATAAGCAACTTTAGTTGAATTTATTCATCTTTTCTTTTATGGTTTCTGGGTTTTGTGTCCTACTTACAAAGGTGTTTTGCCCACTTAAAAAAAAATGCCTTCAATAATAAAGATTTATCGATGGTGTGGGATTTGCTTAAAGACAACACAGAATTTCTAGTCACAGAGGAAGTCTGTTTTCAGACTATAAACAGTAAAGGCATTTGGACCATTGTTTTCCACAGGACTGATAACCTGATCAGTATGCAACTCTTATGTAGTCTTGGTTTTGGTTTATAAACAGGTTATATCTTAATTGGTCCCCTTTGTTTTCAAAGCTTTTTTTCCCTTTTTACATAAATCAGGTTACGTAAAATTCACACATATATTCTTTATCTTCAGACACATTCTGTTCTGAGGAATGGTTTTACTTTTAAGGCATCTTTTCCCTCTAATAATAGAACCTTACAATGCCACAGTGCTTTATACACTGCAAAGCACTCTCTCCACCATAATTAATTCTAGCTGATGAAGCAAAGCACCACATCACAGTGGCTTCACACAGCAAGGAGTTATTTCTTGTTTATGCCAGGTCCCATGTAGCTCTCCTGCCTGAGTTACTCTTCATATGGTGACTCAGGGTCAGGGGCTGCTTCCGTCATGTAGCTATATACCATCTGGAACATGGGGCTTCCAAGCCATCATGAAGGGAGAAGGGAGGACTGGAGGATTCTCTGGGATGTTTTTAAGGGCCAGGTCTGAAAATGGCTTGCATCCCCTCTGGTCACATCCCAGGCAGTGGCCCTACCTAACTTCAAGGGAGGCTGGGAAATGTAGAAGAGCTCGTGGCTTTTGATGAGAATAGCACCTGTGTTTACAACTTTAGCTTATGCTTTCATGTCTTCAGGGATAATCCTCAGAGGGCAGAGGGTAGAACCTTACCAATACATTGTTTGGTTGGTTGGGATTTTTTAAGAAAACTGTGTATGCTCTAGTGTTATAAAGTGACCTTTCTCCCTTGATCCCTTCAACTTAGCCCCTTGCTGCCTCTTTTTATTCCTGCAATAGCTTATTTAGTAATCTCTTACCCACTATCATTGTGTATCACCCTTCACATAAATAATACGTTGATGTAATGGTATAGGAGACATTTTGTTTTCATAATAGCTGTTCATCAAGAATCAAGTAAAAGTCATATTTAAATGTGTTCAGCTTCAGTTTTCTAGTTGATGTTTTATTAAATTGTCTTTAATCTTTAAGCTAAGCTTTTTTAGTTGCTTAAAGTTATATTTCATTGTGTAATTTGTAAAACCTTGAATGCATTTCTGAGGCTTTTTAATTCCACAGCTGTGCATATTTGCAACTGTTCAAATCTTTTAGCATTTAAAGATTCTTGCATCTTTTCATGGTTCATAAAACTGTCTGCCTTTTATCATTTTGTTTCAGGCTCTTGGCTTTCTCTATGCTTCTGGACTTGGTGTTAATTCAAGTCAGGCAAAGGTAATATTATTAAAACATTATTGTATATTATAATTTGAATTGGGTAAATATGTAACTATGTTGAGTTAAGCATCTTTTGTTCTTTCACAGGCCCTTGTTTATTATACTTTCGGAGCTCTTGGGGGCAACCTAATAGCCCACATGGTTTTGGTAAGTAAGATTTAAATTGAAGGCTAATAACATTGAATAGTTGGTTTACAAGTGGCCGCAACTTTTCTAGATTTCATGGTTGAAATTTACTTATATTCATTAAGACCCAATATTCAATTGAATGTCCTTCAGCTTCTTGTTAATGGATACAGCAGTTGAATCTACGTGTGGATGAAAATTGGTAGAGTCCACAGTTTGTCTTTAAAATGATTAGTTTGGCTGATTTCCCTTAAAATAGAAATCTGATAAATGGTTCTTTTTCAGTTTTCTATAAGTTGGAATTGTTTGTCAGAATCATTTTTTAGATTGGGTTATGACAGATTTTACATTTAAATAGATGAAGGACTAAGTATACAAATAACCAGTGTCCTATAAAGTTCATTACAGAGTATCTCTTATGTATTACCTGATAGTGTTGATCACTTAAACGGCTTAGTGTTAAAATATAGAATCTTTCCACCACATTTTTTTTTTGCTGAGGTGTTTAATCTGCCTTCTACTTTATAAATTGACTTTGGGTGAGTCCACATGACCTCTGACCCATATTACTGTTCCAAATGAATATGTAAGTTCTTGCAGGAATGTAAAGAATAGATTGAGCAGAAATGAGACTGAAAGCAGAGAAACCAGTCCAAAATCTGGAGGGGTCTATAGACCTGGTCATTGATGGGATTATGACACTTAACAAAGAAGGAAAATCTAGTTTTCTGGCCAATTGGGTAGATCCTGGATAATTTTCCCTATGTGTATTCCAAAAATATTTACTGAATACTTGTCATTAGAATTCCAAAGATCAGTAAGATATAATACCATCGCACAACAAACTTTTAATGTAGAAAGGGAGACGTGAGTAAGGAGGTCGTTACAATACAGCATGAGAATGTCAGGGAATCACCTAAAAGGCACCTCACCCATACTGGCATTGGAAGGAGATACTTCTGAAGAAAGGAGCAACTAAAACGTTGGAAAATAGAATGCCAGGTAGTCTGTCAACAGGACAAGTAGACAGGATTCATGTAAACAGCTGTACGTCACACCAGGGAGCTTGGGCTTAGTCCTGTTACAGAGGGAAACTGCTGAAGGAGTTTCAGTAAGTGAAAAACAAGGGTGTTGCTCTAGGTTTCTGAAACACTCCTTACTAATTTTGAAGTCTTTTTCACTTGTTTGTTTAATCTCCAGGAACGTTTATTCCTCAAACAGTAATTGAAAAGTTATTTTTAGATGAATTTTCAAGAAATATTAGATATTTTTGACACAAATCTTTTTAAACTACTTATCAGTCTCCTTAAATGGTGGCTACAAAACAAGAACATTAAGTATCAATATTATACATGTTATGGGTCTTCCCTGGTGGTGCAGTGGTTAAGAATCCACCTGCCAATGCAGGGGAAACGGGTTCGAGCCCTGGTCCGGGAAGATCCCACATGCCGTGGAGCAACTAAGCCCTTGCACCACAACTACTGAGCCTGCGCTCTAGAGCCCGCAAGCCACAACTACTGAAGCCCATGCACCTAGAACCCGTCCTGCGCAACAAGAGAAGCCACCGCAATGAGAAGCCCACACGCTGCAACAAAGAATAGCCCCCGCTCTCCGCAACTAGAGAGAGCCTGTGCGCAGCAACGAAGACCCAATGCAGCCAAAAATAAATAAATTTATTTTTTTAAAAAAGTTAAAAAAAAATATACATGTTATTATACAGTCATTCCCTAAGGATTGTTAAAATTGGTAAAGCTATTTGAGTCTGTGCTAAATGGCTCCAGAGAGCTCTGTCTTATGCTCTTTATAATTAGCTATCTTCCCCCTTATTCTGAAGTCATTTATTGCTGGTATTACTGTGCCTGTTCTAGTAGTCTCTTGTCTTCCCTATTTTGCTAATTTGTTCCTTCTTTAAGAGCTACTTTGGAAGATTAACCTGTTTTTGTTAAAATTGTATCTGAAGTAAAATTGAAATCTATTCTAAGAGCCCAAGCAATTTTCTCTTATAGGTAAATGGGCACACTGCATTACATAAAGTTGATGGCATCTATTTTGATTGCTCTCGGAACTTTATTATTTATTTCCTAGTTCTTAGCCTGGTTGTTGAAGTTGCTGAATAAGTTACCTCAACGTAAAACTCAGGATAAATGATGTAGCCAAGTACTTGGATCAAAGGACAGCAAAACTACATTCTGCCTATAGTTAGCTTTATTTGTTCCCACAAGAATGCCACTGAAGCATGTGAAACTGCCTTCTTCTCACCTGAAGTTGTATTACAGGGTTACCGATACTGGGCTGGCATTGGGGTCCTCCAGAGCTGTGAATCTGCACTGACTCATTATCGTCTTGTTGCTAATCATGGTATATACCTTTTTGCCTTTCACCTTACCAAAACCAAAAAAAAATCCAAACAGAATTAATTTTAAATACATCTATTTTCATTGTACTACTTGAAATACTGTGACTGTTTCTCTCAAGTAGAATCATCTTTACACTAGTTGATTAAGAAGTACTTTTCAAAAATTTGCTTTGGGTTCCACTTCTTAATATTATGTGGGGAAAAAAAACCCTGAATTTAGATTACTATTTTGTACTCTATAGACCACTGTGGAAACAATTTCCTTTAACATAGTGTCTGTCAGCATTTGGCAGCTGGAATTGTACTTCCCTCTGTGGGACAGTCCCTCTGACTTTCATCCCCATCGTTACTTTGTCCACATTTCAGTTGCTAGTGATATCTCACTGACGGGAGGCTCAGTAGTACAGAGAATACGGCTGCCTGACGAGGTGGAAAATCCAGGAATGAACAGTGGAATGCTTGAAGAAGATTTGATTCAGTATTACCAGTTCTTAGCTGAAAAAGGTGATGTGCAAGCACAGGTATGTGTTTAAACATCTCCCGCGAGATCTTACTGCCTTGTATGTGACAGCCTCTGGGGGCAAGCACTTATATCTATAACATTTTCACGGAGCTATTATTAGCTACATGATTACCACACTCTCACGACCTTCCCTTTGGACTCACCTGGGATGTGGCCCAGGCATATTGATGGTTCCGTGAAAGCTGGCTGGGGAGACTCCGCTGTGCACCCCATTTGGAAACTGCTGCTTAAATGGAGCGGCGTTGTGGTGGTGATGAAGGCTCTTCCGGGGGTCACCCAGGATGGAAACTGTCACCCCCCCCAAACAAAAGGTCTCTGGCACATTTGGAATTTCAGATGCTCTTCAGAGCTATCCCTGTTTCCTTTCCTTATCTTAGACTATAATTTTCTCAAGGTCAAGGACAGAAGTAGGCTTGTTTAATGTAAACTGTATGATATATTCAGTACATCAAAGTATCATGGATAATATGCTGTTTCATTGGTTGTTTCGATGATATTAAAATAAAAAGGAGAACTTCGCTGTCCATTTTAAGAACAGTTAATTTTCAGACTAATAGAAGGGAATATTTTTTTAAAAAAGAAAAAAACTTTAGCCGTATCTTAGCTCATGGAAATTAAAATAAAGTTGTCTCTTCTGATTATACATCTTTCTTTTATATGACACCAATTAAAATTCAAAACACTCTAAATGCTTAACAATAGGGAATTGGCTCAAATATGACACTCCAATATAATGGAATTCTATGCGGTCATTAAAAATTATGTAGAATACTACTTAATGTAGAAAGCTGATTTCAGTGTATTAAATGAAAATCTCAAGTTAAAGAAAAAAGTGTGTGGTATAGTATATCATTTTCTTTTTTTTTACTTACTGAGTTATGACATGAATACAGAAAAGTACACAAAACTGAAGTACAGCTCAATGAATTATCAGCAAGGGAGCCTCTTGTGTGGTGTAACTAGGACCCTAGAAGCCCCTCTTTGGAACTCTTCTTCCCTAACTCTTTCCTCTTGCCTGTAGGTAACCACTGAGCTTGCGTCTAACACCATAGATTGGTTTGGCCTGTTTTTGAAGGAGTCTTATGTAAAAATAAATCATACAGCATTTTTTTGGTATCAACTTCTTTTACTCAGCATTATGTTTTTGTGAAGTCAATCCATGTGTTTTCACATAGCTGTAATTCATTCATTTGCATTGCTATATAGTATTTCATTGTATGAAACTACCACAATTTATCCATTTTATTCTTCCCAGATTTGGGCTGTTAAAAATAATGCTCTGCATTTTCTTGTACATGTCTTGTGCAAATACTGTCTCAAATTTTCATAGCTTTATAGAACTTGATAGCTAGTATAATACATTCTCCCACTATCATATTTTCATTATATTTAGCTCTAATTTTCATCGTGATTTCTTTTGACCCGGGTGTAATTTAGAAATGAATTGCTTAGTTTCCACATACAGTCAGCCCTTTGTAACAGCAGGTTCTGCATCCAAAGATTCAACTAACTGTGGATCAAAAAATTTGAAAACAATTTTTTTTTTCAGAAAGTTCCAAAAAGCAAACTTTGTCACACACTGGCAGCTATTTACGTAGTATTTACATTGTATTGACAACTATTTACGTAGCATTTACATCAAGTATTATAAGTAATCTAGAAATTATTTAAAGTGTACGGGAGGTTGTACATGGGTTACGTGCACATACTATGCCGTTTTATGTAAGGGACTTGGCATCTGCAGATTTTGTTATCTGGGGGGTTCCTGGAACCAGTCCCCCATGGATGCCAAGGGACAACTGTACATGGGAATTTTCTGCTTACCTTTTTTGTTGTTGATATCTGGCTTAATCTACTGTAGTCAGTATATGCTCTGTATGACTTCAGTTGTTAGAGTTCTGGAAACTTGCTTGATGCCCCATCTTGGTCAGTTTGGGCAAATATTCTGTGGGCTAAAGAGAATGTGAATTTCTACAGTCGTTGGGTGTAGTGTTTGATATGTGTCAGTTGTGTTTCTTAATCCTACTGTTCAAATCTTTTGAATCCCTACTGAATTTGGCTGCTTTTTCTGTCAAATGCTGAGACAATATTGCTGAAATTTTCCACTCTGATCGTGGATTTGTCTCTTTCTCCTTTTAGTTTCATCAGTTTTGATTTATATATTTTAAGCCATGTGGATGCGTAACTTAATATTGTTATCTTTCTGTTGAGCTAACTTTTGTATCATGAAATGACCTCTTTTATCTCCAGAAATATTTTTTACTTTAGTTGTATTTTGCCTGATAACTGGCATAGCTACACTACTTTTTTTTGGTTAGTATTTACCCAGAATATCTTTTCTATCTTGTACTTTCAACCTTCTAATGTTTAAGGTATGTCTCTTGCAAGCATCATATGACTAGTTTTGTTCATTTTTCTTAATCCATTCAGTCTTTTAAGTAGAGTAATTAGTGATATATTTGAGTTTCAATTTTCTATCTCACTTTTATTTTGCTTTTCCAAGTTCCTTTTTCTCTCCTTTCTTACCCTATTTTGGTTTGAGTTTGTCTGTGTTTTAATCCTATATGTTTTTGAACCCCACAAGATACTATTATTTTATATAGTCCATCCAATTTAGATTTACTCACAAATTTACCTTTCTCTTGTTCTTTATTTCTTACTGCATCTCCAAGTTTCCCAGGATAATTTTCCCTCTTAAAGAATACTCTTGAGTTCAAAAGATTTGAACTTTTCTTTAGTTTGTGTGGAAATGCCTTTATTTCACCTCTATTTCAGGATACTTTGCAACTAAAAGCGGACATTTTTAGTTTTTTTTTAAATGTAGGATATGAACTTCCCTAGCGGTCCAGTGGTTAAGACTTCGCCTTCCAGTGCAAGGGGTGTGGGTTCAGTCCCTGGTCGGGGAGCTAAGATCCCACATGCATCTCAGCCAAAAAACCAAAACATAAAACAGAAGCGATGTTGTAACAAATTCAATAAAGACTTAAAAAATTGTCCACATCGGGCTTCCCTGGTGGCGCAGTGGTTGAGAGTCCGCCTGCCGATGCAGGGGACACGGGTTCATGCCCCGGTCCGGGAAGATCCCACATGCCGCGGAGAGGCTGGGCCCGTTAGCCGTAGCCGCTGAGCCTGCTCGTCTGGAGCCTGTGCTCCGCAACGGGAGAGGCCACAACAGTGAGAGGCCCGCGTACCGAAAAAAAAAAAAAAAAATTGTCCACATCAAAAGAGTCTTTAAAACAAACAAAAAATGTAAGTTAGAGTAATATCTTAGGGAATTAAGACTAAATGTTTAATTTTCTGTGTTGTGAACAGAAACCTTTTTTTGTGACCAAATGGTTTCTTGTTGGTCTAATTTCATTACATGCCAGAGGCAGGTGCTGCCATTTACTCTTGCCTCCTTTTTCATTTTCAGGTTGGTCTGGGACAGCTGCATCTGCACGGAGGCCGTGGAGTAGAACAAAACCATCAGGTAACCTTCCTGTTCTTAGGGCTTTACATTTCATATTGTAGCAAGAAATGATGCTCCAGATATATTTCTTGCTAAGTCAGTGACAATATCAAGCTTTGTGATTAATGGATGTTGGTAACATCACAAATGAGCTTTCAAGATCTAACCCCTGAGGAAACTGAGGAACAAAAATGTGATCATACCTCGTAGTGATGGGAAAGGTTTTATTAATTCCAAAACCTAGTTCTCAATACGGCCGAAAATGCATCAACGTCTTGGTTTTCTATAGGTATTGTGATAGAAGTATGTCTTAGAAAACTCCTATTGGAAAATATTTCCTAGAACTGAGGAAAATTCAGTGTTGAGTTTGTGAGAAATTAGGAGTGTACAACTATAGCGGTCAGATCCATATCCACTCACCAACTTCGGTCTGCTTTTTGTCCTGTGTATCGCTCGTCTCTTCCCTTGTTGCCATCAATATACGTATCACTTGTGTGAATAATTACCCGCCTGCATTTCCTAAGCAATTGCCTGTCTTTGTAAACTGTGCATCTGATCATGCAGTTCCATTGCTTAACACTCTCTTGAGCTACTTCTAGTAGCTTGGAAACCAAAACCTTTAACATGACCTCCAAGGCCTTGTACCAGTCTCTATTTACCTCACCAGCCCCTTGCTTTCTGAGTCACAGGCACACGGACCTTTTCTCAGGTCTTTGAAAATATTAAGAACCTTCCTGTCTCCGGACTTCTGGAAGGCCAGTCCCTCTGACTAGAGTGAATATTATTATCCCACCTCCTTTATTCACATAACAATCCTAGTCATTCTCCAGAACTCAATTCCAGGATCTCTTCCCCTGAATGTCTCCTCTGACCACAACCCCACTTCAAGAATAGGTCATGGACCACAGTTATGACTTCTGAAAATCTGTATTCCCTGTGGCCTTTGTCCATTATAAATTAGTTAATTATGTAATTGTTTCCCCTGCTAGAATATAAGGTCCAAAACAGCATGAACTATGTCTGCCTTGTTTGCCACTTCATTCCCAGCACCTGGCAGTGCCTAGCATGTATAATATTAAGTTCTCAATAAATGTTCTTCAAACTAATGAAACTGTTTTTTCTACCACACCAGTTAAGTATTCTAATTAAGGTTATTTCAAGCACTATATTATATCAACTTTAAGAATTAGTTTGTAACAAAATACATTTATCACTAAAACTATACCAAATTTTGATGCTTTTTAAAACTATTATTCAAACAGCATTTTGACAACTTTAAGTGTCTTTAGGTCATTAAAATTACATGTCATTCGGCCAGTGAAGCATCAGATGAACTGGTTAGTAAAAAAGTGTCAGGTGAGAGAACAGAATTCTGGTTAAGAATTTGCTACATACCATTACACAACAAGTTTTGGGATATTCTTGGTGGTGTATGCTGCCTACCTGTGAAACAATTACACAGTGATAAATTTTCACAGAAGAAAAGGAATTCCCAATATATAATTGCATGAATTCAACTAATATTTGAGTACCACCTGTCCCATTCACTGCAAGGCATTCAGGATACAATGCTGGACCTTACCCTTGGTCCTTACCTTTACAGAGCTTCAAGTTTAATAGAAGCATTAGGTAATTTTTAAATGATCACACCAACAAATATGTAATAAATTGTGGTTATTGTTACAAAGGAGAATTAATGAGTCCAATGATAGGTTAATGAGGGGGAGGTGGCACTTGTCTCTGAAGAGACATGGATGACATTTAAGTTGAACCTTGGAGGTAATACGATCATTGCAGGCCAAAAAGAACAGCATGTGTATAGGTCCTGAGGCAGGAAGGAACATGGCTGGTGTACCCAGAGTGCAGGGAACAAGGTGAAACAGTACTGAGATAAACAGTGTCTGGTCACGTCAGTGTATTCCCTGCAGCACTTCAAGGGGCTGGAAGGACCAGCATGTTGAGATTTAAGAACAGTCGCTTTGGATGACCCCAAGAATAAAAGCAGAAAGATCAGGGAGGGGAGCATTCCAGAAGTTCTGCTGAGAGATAATGCAGCTTACACTAGAATTATGGGAATGGAGGATGGTAGATGGATTCAAGATGTATCAGTATTTGGTGGTGAAAGAAATAGGACTTAGTGATGGATTGGATATGAGAGGGAAGTGGGGTGGGTACCTCAGACATCCAGGAGACGTTGTGTTGTCATTTACTTAAACTGAGATATACTGCAGTATAACAAGATTTTTTTAAATGTTCGTGCGGTAATTATTTTGGTTAAAAGCCAAGGGCAGGTTCTATTAACAACTAATAATTTTCATAAATTCCTTTCTCACAGAGAGCATTTGACTACTTCAATTTAGCAGCTAATGCTGGCAATTCTCATGCCATGGCCTTCTTGGGAAAGGTACTGTACATCCTGTGAACATTTTCTGTAATAGCAAGAGGTGTTCACATAGTAAGCACGTATTGTATTCATCGTCTACAATTTACCAAATATAAGCTGGAAATAAAATTTCCAATACAAGCGTATTATATCTTGTCTTAAGATAAGTGCTATTCTGAGGCATTTTCTTAAGTAACTTAAAGGTAACATAGCATTTGCTTGTCAGTATGTTAATTCTCCATCGAAGTTAGCTATCACTGTCTGCACCCCTACTTTCTGTGTATTATACACAGTAATAAGGAATTTATTCTTTATGCTGTGCAGTTTTTTGCTAAGTCTGTCATAATTACCTGTTTACTTTCATGCTGAATAAGAGACATTTAGAGTGTGTTGAAATGTGTCTGCAAACCTTTTAATTGTCTTAAATATGATAGCCATCACCCACCTCTCAATGCAGTTCTTTTCTCAAGCAAGGGAACCTTTAAGTCTAGATACTTAATGAATAGATTCCATATGTCATGGCATAACCTCAAAACTTCCTTTTTTCATTATTTTGAAAATTAACACATTATAAACCAATGGATATTTTCATCTATAGCCAAGTCCTAAGGTTAGGAGGCTCAGATAGACTATATCTCAAAAGCTTTTACAAAGAGAAGATCTAACCAGTATTTGCCACAGCTGGTCATTTGGGACCTGAGAACTTTACATTTAGACTTCCTGTTACAGCATAGAAATTGGTATTGCCTATCTTTTTTTTTTCATTTATTTATTTATGGCTGTGTTGGGTCTTTGTTGCTGTGCGTGGGCTTTCTCTAGTTGTGGCGAGCGGGGGCTACTCTTCCTTGTGGTGCGCAGGCTTCTCATTGCGGTGGCTTCTCTTGTTGTGGAGCATGGGCTCTAGGCACGTGGGCTTCAGTAGTTGTGGCACGTGGGCTCAGTAGTTATGGCTCACGGGCTTAGTTGCTCTGTGACATGTGGGATCTCCCCAGACCAGGGCTCGAACCCGTGTCCCCTTCATTGGCAGGTGGATTCTTAACCACTGTGCCACCAGGGAAGTCACTGCCTATCTATTTTTGTTAGCATTTAACAACTTTTCATTTCAGCCCTCTCGATTCTTGCTCTGATTTACTAATTTTCCTTATCTCAAAAAAAGATTTTCTTTACTTATTTCCTTAATACTTACATTGATAAAAACAGTACTACTGGTCATTCAGTTTTCCTTTCTCCTGGCCCTTTTGTCAGTTCCCGTACCTGGTACTATATAGACATTCAGTGCTTGAAACCTTTTAAGATAACCTTTTAGTTATTTCCTTTCCTGAATTTAAGACATACCCTGCATCTTATCATGGGGAAAGCAGTGGTAGAGGAGAAAGGAAGGTGGACATTGCTATCGGCTCTTCTTTTCCTCGTTTAATCGCTTATCCCAAGCAATTGTTCAACCATTTGCGCTGGGACAGAGTGAGAAGAAAGATTTGTCTCAGGGTTTAAGATTTCTTCTTTTGACACATGAAAGGATGCTCAACATCACTAATCGTTAGAGAAATGCAAATCAGAACTACAATGAGGTATCACCTCACACCAGTCAGAATGGCCATCATCAAAAAATCTACAAACAATAAATGCTGGAGAGGGTATGGAGTAAAGGGAACTCTTTTGAACTGTTGGTGGGAATGTAAATTGATACAGCCACTATGAAGAACAGTATGGAGTTTCCTTAAAAAATTAAAAATAGAACTACCATATGAGCCAGCAATCCCATTACTGGGCATATACCCTGAGAAAACCATAATTCAAAAAGAGACATGTACCACAATGTTCATTGCAGTGCTGTTTACAATAGCCAGGACGTGGAAGCAACCTAAGTGTCCATCGACAGATGAATGGATAAAGAAGATGTAGCACATATATGCAATGGAATATTACTCAGCCATAAAAAGAAATGAAATTGTGTTATTTGTAGCGAGGTGGGTGGACCTAGAGTCTGTCATACAGAGTGAAGTGAGTCAGAAAGAGAAAAACAAATACCGTATGCTAACACATGTATATGGAATCTAAGAAAACAAAAATGGTTCTGATGAACCTAGGGGCAGGACAGGAATAAAGATGCAGACGTAGAGAATGTACTTGAGGACATGGGGAGGGGGAAGGGTAAGCTGGGACGAAGTGAGAGAGTGGCATGGACTTATATACACTACCAGATGTAAAATAGCTAGTGGGAAGCAGCTGCACAGCACAGGGATTAGCTCAGTACTTTGTGACCACCTACAGGGGTGGGATAGGGAGGGTGGGAGCGAGGGAGACACAAGAGGGAGGAATATGGGGATATATGTATACATATAGCTGATTCACTTTGTCATACAGCAGAAAATAACACAACATTGTAGTGCAATTATACTCCAATAAAGATGTTTAAAAAATAAAATAAAATAACTGTAGTTAATAAAAAAGATTTCTTCTTTTGAGTTTGATCAGTGAACTGATTTTATATATTCATGTTTATAGATAAGTCATTAATTTGACATGACATAGAATATATAAAAAAATGTCTACTTTTAAGGTTTTGCTTTTAATTCTAAAATATCTTGTGGGGAATTTTAAACTTTTTTGAAAGATTCCATGAAATCTAACAAAACCCAGAATGAGCTGAGATAGGAGAAGAATGTAATTGGAGAGAAGGTTACAGCTCATATTGAAATTGGGGTCTGTTTTTCAGATGTATTCAGAGGGAAGTGATATTGTACCTCAGAGTAATGAGACAGCTCTTCACTACTTTAAAAAAGCTGCTGACATGGTAAGACTTCATGACTCAGTATATTGAAATGTGTACCATATTACTATTATTTTCAAGAAAGTTTATTGTGTTAAGGGGGTTAGTCATAATCGACTTCATGAATTATTGGAAGTGCTTATGTAAGTATGATTCATATGGATGAATTGGCTAGAAAAAACCTACTCGGTGAAAAGCAGTATGTATTTTTTTTAGGGACTGGATTATTGAATATTAATTCTCTGTTTCAATTTCATTGAGAAGTTTCCTGATCAGGGAAATAATGATTTTAGTAATGGAATTGGGTGTTATATAATTTATCCTATTTGTGTTGCAACTTGAGGTTTAAAGCTTACATGACTGGGTAGTTTTGATAACCATGATACATAAGTTAGGCTTTCTTTGGCCCAGAGAAAGCTGCCTATGAATATTTAAGATCCTCTGGCTCCAGTGTGTACACCGACCTCTTTGTCAACTAGTACATGTTACTGTAGTCCCAAATGTCAGTGGAGTGTTTCCCAAAGGGGCACTGTGACACTTTTTTTAAAGATGGCTCTGTCCTTCTGAGTTTAGGTGAAATCTAGATTTTTCTCTTTTCGGTCTCAAAACAATGATTGTCTTTGCTCCACAACATTCCAACAGTCTTAAGCATATCCTTGCCACCTGATCCCAATATTAATTCGTTGATTCTGCCCCATGGCAGCATCTTCTTTATTGGGGTGGGAGGTTACCAGTGAAAAACTACCAAAAAGAAAAACAATGACCTACTTTTAATTTTGAAAAGATTAAATACATGTCATGTTTTATATCATAAATTCATGAAACAGATAGTCATAAGGTAAGTCACCAAAAGTTAATTGTAAGTGAATTTACTATTTACTCTTTTTCAGCAATTACTGAAAGTCAAATCTCTAAAACTCAGTATCATGTTTAGTCTGATGGGAAGGAGAAAATTTTGTTTTAAATTGAAAAGTACTAAAACATGTTTTGAATATGCTTGTAAATTATTTCTTTTGCAGTCATTTATTCTTGCCTATTTTGTAATGCATCTTTCACTTTGTCTCTGATTGGCAGGGCAACCCAGTTGGACAGAGTGGGCTTGGAATGGCTTACCTCTACGGGAGAGGAGTTCAAGTTGTAAGTCTTCAATCTGACGTCTGACTTTAATGAGCCGTCAGCTGGTGAGATAGGGAAGTATTCCTTAACTAGCTCCCAGTCAGCCCAGGTGAGGCCGTTTCATTATAAGCAAAGCTGAAACTCTGAGTTTGGTTCCCTACCACCCCTTACCCCATCCCACCATAGCAGCTGCCTTCTTAGAATAGCTGTGTCTCTGGCACCTTCTCCTTAAGGTATGAAGCTGTTTCTCATTGTTCCATCTATGCTCTCTACCCCACCTACTCTGCCATCTCTCCCAGACTTAAATATCTCCCTGCTATTTCCTCACCCAAGCCTAAGAAAATTCTTAAGTCCTCCCATGTAGAGGGAGAAAAGCTTTCTGTTCTACCCCTTGCCCTTCTAGCTACCACCTCTCTTCTCTCCAGCCCTTTCCTGCAAAGCCACATTTCCCCAGAGAATGAACTGTGTGAGCTGCTACCATTCACTCTTCAGCTCTCAACAGTCAGGATTTTACCTCATGTAACTGCTCTACATAGCTCACCAGTAACCTCCTCAGTGTCAGCCCCACAGGACATTTTTTGGTTCTACCTTACTTGAACTCTTTCTTCCCGGGGGCTGTCTTGGTTTTCCTGGGCCATTGCTCTTCATTCTTCTGTGCTACTTGCTCATGTTGGATGCTCCTGGATCCTCATCTCTGTGTGGTCTCTCCAAGCAATACGTTCTTTTAATTTGGGCCCGAAACTAAGAGCTAGGTATAGAATTCTAATCTGTAGGTATTTCCTAGCACAAAAGACAGTAATGTGGTCTCATTTTTATTCCTTCTAGTCATTTTAGGGTACTGAAATCCAGTAGTGACCTTTGTTTTAATTTTTTCTTTGGGGATATGTCTGATATTTGAAATATGATAATCATATAATGTTTGATAAGCTACCCAGGAAAGAACAAATAAGGAGAGAATTTTTCTTATTTAATATTAGAAATACTGAGGTTTAAAAGGGTTAGTTGGTTAATCGAAAAGATACGATGACTGTTTCTTAATTTCTGGCCGGCTGTTCTACTAGTGTTGTTTATGCTTTCTGAGAGCAGACATGCAAATTGTTTCACAAAAGAGTATATTTGCTTTTTTTAACAGTCCTAAATGTTAATCCCCCATGACTTAAAAAATATTACCATCTTTGTATTATAAAAAATTAGAAGGTCATCCTTTTAATGATTTTAACAATATTTTCTGTATGCCTTGTTAATTCTTTTTATGAATGAATCTCCTGACTTCTGAGTATATCAGCCTTTTGAACTTTCTTACCATGTGATCATATGACCTCTTTTTCTACAGAATTATGATCTGGCACTGAAGTATTTCCAGAAAGCTGCTGAACAAGGCTGGGTGGATGGGCAGCTACAGCTTGGCTCCATGTACTATAGTAAGTAATGCTGGAATTAATGATGGACACACCAAATCTAAATTACCTATTTTCCTCTAGATGCCACTATGATATGGAAGTGAGAGCTATCGAATTTCTAGCTGATTAATGTCCTCCCAATACAATGATGTGTGCATCTTATGTTTCATTGTAGAGTATATTAATCTGTATTGATGTACAAATCTATGTTAATAAGATTCACATCTTTCCAGAGTAAGAATTCTGAATTTCATTTAGTTTTATTCCTATGTAAGGCTTCTCTGACGCTTCAGCTAAATCTTATTTAAGACTATTCCTAACCTCTCGTGTAATTTTCCTTACAGATGGCATTGGAGTCAAGAGGGATTATAAACAGGCCTTGAAGTATTTTAATTTAGCTTCTCAGGGAGGCCATATCTTGGCTTTCTATAACCTAGCTCAGATGCATGCCAGCGGCACAGGTGTAATGCGATCATGTCACACCGCAGTGGAGGTAAGGGCTTTTCTACCAACCTGTATGTAGGAAATTAATTTGCCCCATAGGAAAGTCTGCTGTTTTATTTATTTTTTTATTGGAGTATAATCGCTTTACAGTGTTGTGTTAGTTTCCGCTGTATAACAGTGAATCAGCTATATGTATACATATATCCCCTTTCTCTTGGACCTCCCTCCTGCCCCACCCCCAGTCCTACTGTTTTAATTCTGGTTTTCTTTGCATGATTTCTTCTAGAGTAGAAACAGACTTAGCCAACTAGCACTGGTATACTGAAAGAAGGCTCTGAGGGTCTGTGTGTTAGAATCACACTTATTCCATTTGTCTCTCCCTCCTGGAATCAGCGTTTATAAGGGCAGATATTATTGTCTACAGTCTCTCTAACACCTAAGACAGTATCTGAGACATGGTCAGCATCAAAAAGTGTATGTTAAGTGAACGTTGTTAGCTTTCTCGTAATTGACACTTTAGAAGGACATTGTGAAACGCTTAGCAAAGTTTCTAAACCACTCTATGCTTCAGTTTCCTCGCTTGTAAAATGAAGCTGTTTGTTACTAGGACTTATCTCGTAAGAGAGTGGTCCCTCATGGGAGGAGTAAGTGAGTCAATATACATACTATACATAAATCACTAGGATAGTGCCTGGCCAGAGTAAATGGTATGTAATTATTTGCTGTTATTTTTATAAACCTGTTCTAAAGACTAGGTGAAAGCTTCAAATAAATATCCCAGACTTTTATATATATACTTAGTAAAACTGCCAGAGATTGATTGAGAGAGCAAGCTTAACAATTGCTTATAGCCAAAGTGCAGAAATGATTTTCCAACATACCTTTCTTAATTTTGTATTGATTTTTTTTTCCTGTTTTTTTAGTTGTTTAAGAATGTATGTGAACGGGGCCGGTGGTCTGAGAGGCTCATGACTGCCTATAACAGCTATAAAGATGGTGACTACAATGCCGCAGTGATCCAGTACCTCCTGCTGGCGGAGCAAGGCTATGAAGTGGCACAAAGCAATGCAGCCTTCATTCTCGATCAGAGTAAGGTTCATTTTAGTCCTGCCTTGGGTTAACCTGATTAAAAAGGAAAGCCACAAAGATACTTCTCTATTATTATAACTAGAACATAACAGCACACATGCTCAAGTTATTTTACCTCAGATCTCTAAGCCATCAAAGTTAGTTTTATACAGTTGACAATAGAAATGGATTTGACGTCCATCATAAAATTAACTGCTTTCAGTAAATACATTTTTCAAACTACAGCAGATGCAGAAACATTGCTTTTCCAGTGGTATGTAGATCTCTAGTGTTTCAGTAGTCTCGTTATTAGTTCTGTGGTGAAAATATGTCTCAGGAAGTAGTGTTGCCCTGAATGCAATGATTCCTTTGAACTCAGTATTTTATTCCCATACTTGTTTAATTTCAATAGTTTTTTCATTTAATATTTGTTATATCCCAGTACTTATTTAAATTATGCTCCATGTATCCACCCTGGTTTGCAGATAAAGCCTAAAAGTCTAGGGCCTTTCCTTAAACACCTGATTTGTATTTCAACTTTCCTTGTAGGAGAAGCAACCATCGTAGGTGAGAATGAAACTTATCCCAGAGCTTTGCTACACTGGAACCGGGCCGCCTCACAAGGTGAGTGGTTGTTTAATTCTAGGATAAGAATTTTACCCAGGAACCTTTCTTTATTGTTTTTTGTTTGTTTGTTTTTAATCTCACATAAAGATTAAATCATGTCATTCACCACTTTAAAATTAAGCAGAGATACTAACTATAGCTTAACTTGTTTGCTTTCATGATTGGTATTCATTCTTAAAATGGAAGTTCCAGTCCCAGGGTTTCTAAGTTGAACTGCAAGGTTTTTATCGTACTGGACATTTATATCATACTATGCTTTACTCTTTGGTTTTTAGTTGGAGGCTAGTATGTTGTACTAAATGAGAACTGAATAGAACGTGTAATAGACTATAGGTGTAAAACCTAAGATTTCAGCCTTTCCCCACTACTTTTTATTTGAATAGTTCTTTCTCACACATACTACTATCAACATCGTCTGCCTATCCCTTTCTCCAAGCCTAAACAATGGTCCAGTTGAATTATTTTATTATTTTTAAAATAAATTTATTTATTTTATTTATTTATTTTTGGCTGCCTTGGGTCTTTGTTACTGCGTGTGGGCTGTCTCTAGTTGCTGTGAGCAGGGGCTTCTCATCTTTGCCATGCACGGGCTTCTCATTGCGGTGGCTTCTCTTGTGGTTCGTGGGCTCTAGGCATGCAGGCTTCAGTAGTTGTGGCGCACGGGCTTAGTTGCTCTGTGGCATGTGGGATCTTCCTGGACCAGGGATCAAACCCATGTCCCCTGCACCAGCAGGCGGACTCCTAATCACTGCGCCACCAGGGAAGTCCCCAGTTGAATTATTTTAAAATGTTAAATGACAGAGTAGAGTGATTGATCATCTGAGGAGTATTATTAGTGAAATAGAGATTACACCCACTTTGTTTTACCTCTCCCTGACTATTACAAAAGCCTTCTTCGGAAAAGCAACCCTTCTAGTTAAATTTTTACCGAATTTCTATGTTGGCTGAAGAATTTGTTATAAAGTTCGTGTGTTACAAATTAACATTTATTTTATATAAACATGTTAGCAGGAGGAGAAATAAGAGTTTGGTCTGTTTCAACACACCTTATTTATTGGCAGTTTTGCATTTACCTTTTGTTTCAGGCTATACTGTGGCTAGAATTAAGCTTGGAGACTACCATTTCTATGGATTTGGCACTGACGTAGATTATGAGACGGCGTTTATTCATTATCGCCTAGCATCTGAGCAGCAGCACAGTGCACAAGCTATGTTTAACCTGGGATATATGCATGAGAAAGGACTAGGCATTAAACAGGTGAGTGTGACTTTGAAACAAATGTATGGATAATGTAATTGTGATTTGGGGGGAAACATCTTCATTTTTATAGGAAATAAGTTTGCTTTAGAATGTGCTCAGATTTTAGGTGCTAACTTAAGAGACAGTTTTGTAATATTTCAGAAGACTGCCCTGCATCTCTCTCATCCTCGAGCACACACACATATTGATATCTACACTGTTATATTTAGGATATTAAGCCAAAGATAGATTCATGAAAATGGAAAAGCAGTGCTGCCTCTGTTGATAACTGCTGTTTGAGAAACTGTCCATCAATAGCCAAATTCTATCATTCCTAGATTATTTTGAAATGAATTTAATATATTCATTCTTTTACCTTCCTATTGAAGTCTAACATTGTTTAGACCCACGGTCTTAAGTTTTTGCCTGTGTACCCTTAAAATAATTTTGAAAAACTGTGTATCCTCTTGCACATTTTTAATTTGACATTTAAAATATCTCATCATAAGTTTCAAAGGGTCTAAGTCCTAGCTATTTTAAACACTAACATTTTTATAAATAAAATGACTAAATTACTTTAAGTACCAAAATAATTTGATAACCCCATTATTAATTTTTTAAAAATACACAGCAAATTCGTTAAATGAAAATAGTATCTTTTCCTTTTCTCCCTGAATTTATATTTTAGTGCATTATTCCCACAGAATTGTATACCAGTGTAATGTACTGATCACTGATCATGCTTATCTGAAACAAAAAAGTGTATAAATTCAAATTTGAATTTTATTTCCTGTGATTATAGGCTCTTAAGTATTAAGAAAAATTCTCGAGATATTATTAGCCATAGTTGGTCAGTTATTAATATACTATTGTTCTCATCAACTTCATGATATTATAAATTTGATAAAATTTTACTTTTTGTGGTAATTATTGAAAATGTATCTTTTAATGAGATAAATAGAGCATTTTTAAAAATTAGCCTAAGTATCATGGAACAGGTTTACCATTAATTCTTGTTTTCATTTTATAAATATATGACTGGAACCTTGTTCACATAAATAAGTATATGGGAATGGGAAGAATTTTATTATAGTAAGGTCACTTAATTCTTTAAACTGCTTTAGAGTTGTATGCTGTCTTGGTAGTTTGGACTGCAGTGACAATACTATAGCACAGTGGCTTGAACGACAGGCATTTATTTCTCACAGTTCTGGAGACCGGGAAGTTGAAGATCAGGGTGCCAGCAGATTTGGTGTCTGGTGAAGGCCCTCTTCTCTCTGTGTCCTCTCAAGAGGAAAGAGCGAGAGAGAAGCAGCAAGCTCTTTAGGGATTCTGATAAGGACACTAATTCCGTTCATGAGCGCTCTACCCTTATGACCTCATCCAATCCTAATTACCTCTCAAAGGCCTCACTTCCTCATACCATCACATTAGGGAGTAGGGTTTCACATATGAATTTTGGGGATACACAAACATTTAGTCCATAACATATGCCAAAAATCAGACTGATCTGTCATTAAAATTATTTCTAATGATCTGTCACTTGATAACTTGGTTAAGCCTCTGTTCAGTTCTGTTGAAAGCAAAGATTTGGAAACTAGAGACTTGCAAAAGGAGGTGTTCCCTGATCACTGGACTCATACTTTCTCAGTTTCTGGGAGTGATGTCTAAAAGGCTTTCCCAAGGCTTATCAATAGCTAATGATACTCCTTGCTCATTCAGTCACTTAGAGACACTTTGTGACCTTATGTGCTTTTAAATCTAGAAGGTTGTTCATTTCATTTTGTTAATGCACTGTTTTTTGTCAAAGTGCTTTTTTATTTTATTACACTTGAGTATTTTAATTCCAATATGTAAGTTTTGATATTTTACATTTATATTAATATAAGATACTTGAATATAGTTTTATCAAGAATCTGGAGCTGCAGGCTGAGTGCGTTCAGTTCATGGACAATCTCTGCCATGTAACATAGTTGTTGAAGCCTCCCTGCATTGTCAGATCAGTCAGCCAAATCAGACTTAGTTTCTATCAGAAAGTCTGACTTTGTTAATTCAAATAAAAGTAATATGGGTTTGATGCCTAATGTAAAGATTACCCGTAAGTTATGGTTTTTATACGCTTAGTAATAATTTGCTAAAGACAATCAGAATTAAAGTAATATAACAGTCTGTTTTTATAATAGGCTGTAAGACAAGAAAACAAGAAAATTAATCAGTGTGCTTTTCTCATAATTTAATTTGTAATGTAAAGCTTATACAAATTCTTATGAATAAAGACTATGATAAAAGGGGTAGAATTCCTTTGATTAGCATTAGGGGAGGGAACCCTGGGATTCAGCTTTTAAGAATAATTAATCATGTATAAAAATCAGAATAATTTCATTCGTTTTTATAAGACATTATGATCACCTTTTCTTATGTTTTCTGTTTTTTTAAATAAAAGAGATACTCATACTCTAAAAGCTAATCAGTCCAGCATCCAGTATAGATAGAAAAATATTAAGTATTAAACAAGATGAGGATTGGTTATAATTGGAATAAATAATTCAGGATTTGATTGATAGATAAGATTTAATTACCCTATTGAATCATCCACACAGAGTCTGCAGATCACATAAAGTTTGATGCATGATCTTGAAAAATATACTTTTCCGTTATCATGAATCTTGAAAAATATACTTTTCTGTTTTCATGAATCTCTCTTTGGCTTAATATCCTAAATATAACAGTGTAAATATCAATATGTGTGTGTGCTCGAGGATGAGAGAGATGCAGGGCAGTCTTCTGAAATATTACTACAAATAAAATTTGTTACATTTTTTAAAAAGTCAAAGACACTGACCATGCTGTTACTTTTATTTGAAGGTGCTCTTCTTTTTAACTAAAAGGATTCACCTTAGGGACAAGTATGGAGAACAGCTGAAAGTAACTGCTTATATTTAAATATGTAGAAAAAGTCAGTCTTAATGTTTAGCCTTTCTTTCCCATGTCTCATGGAATTCTTACCTATGAGTTTGGTATTCTTTGACAGTAGTCAGGGGATGGGAGAAGTGAGGTTGTTAAATGAGAATTTTGCACCTCCCACCATCCCATTCTACCACTTATCTAAATGCAGAGCACTCCAACCTGGGCCAAAATTAGTAATGACTTGTTTTGCCCTTTATAGAAATACATCTAAGACAGGAAAACACAGAATGCAAGTCCCTTATCGCTGTCCATGCATGCACCCCTTGGAAAACTTTGAGTATGTCTACCCCAGTTTGAAGATCACTGTTGCAGACTGAAATCAGGAATTGCTTACACTGACTGGTTATAAGTAGGAAAATATTAACTTGAGACTTACAGGTCACTCCTGGAAGTCTCCAGGTTAACAGTGTTATGCATAGGTATATAGCTGTGTCCATCGTATCTGCACAGCAAGTGGGATGTCAGATCAGGGGAACACAAGTTAACTTCTAATTTTTCAACTAAGTTTTTCAAAATTAAGCAGTTAGATAATTAAACAAATTTTACCTAATTAAAGCTTGGGTTTTTTTCTTTAGGTAAGGGAAATTTTAAAATGAAACTTGAAAGGTAAAATAAACTTTCCTAATATATAAATAGTAATTATTTTTACTTAGTTTAACAAGAAATGAACTTTGGTTTACTACCCGTATTATAGGATATTCACCTTGCAAAACGTTTTTATGACATGGCAGCGGAAGCCAGCCCAGATGCACAAGTACCAGTCTTCCTAGCACTCTGCAAATTGGGTATTGTCTATTTCTTGCAGTACATACGGGAAACAAATGTAAGTGGTCCATGTCTCTTTTAACTAGAATACAAATGATGTAACCTTCTCAGTCCACAGTTTCGTTTTTGCAAAGTTGGGGGAGGGGAGGAAGGACCTGCAAGTGTCTGGTCTCTTTCCTCCTTCCCAGATGAAGGGACCTCATCAGATGAGGGATGAGTATAGCCACAAAGCACTTAACAGTTCCCAGGTAACATTTGACAGTGGTTCCCAGTGCTAAAGTATTTTTCATTGGTGCAGATGTTTCCTGGTTTAGGGAAAACTGAGACTAAACCATGGCAATTTGAAATAGTAGTTAACTAATTCCAGTAAACATTAAATCAGATGACTGCCTAGCAGTGACTCAGACCAGCCCCTTAAAAAGAGAATTTAAGACATGAAAAGAAGTAGAACCTGAGAACCTGTCCAGGCTCTTGTACTTCAGATTCTTCTGATAGTGGAACATGTTAAAAATACCACTGAAACTATATTTTCTAAAAATACCTTGAATTATTTAAATATGCTTAATGATAGAACTTTGCTAGGAGATGGGTGGGTTACCCATTCTCTTCAAAACTACCAACTCTAGTTACCAACACAATGTTGGTGCTCTTGGGTTCTCCAGTTTTCTGTTTTGTTTACAGTACCTATCGTTCCTCCTAATGGATTCACTGGTGCAGCATTTAACTCTGAAAGTCCTAAAATGTATGCAGAAAGAAGGGCTATTTAACTTTAATTCACGCCAGACCAGAAAAGGATGATGTTTCAACCTTTTGTTAATATCTTTTAGAACAAGTTGATGCACCATTTCAGCACTAGATTCCGGAAGGGGCATTCCCTCTTTGTTACACAGAAGTAAATTTAGTCCATGCTGCTTCAGCATCTATAAAGAGAAATTCGACAACTCCTCCCTTTTGCAGCCCTAGCACGTGCACTGAGGTCCTCCACGTATAGGGCTCCAGAGGGCTGGAGATGTTGGCCTCTGTCCTCTTGATTGCTTATACATTAGTAATGTCAAATTTATAATTGTTCAATAGCGTGAGCCAGGGTATGCTGTACGCTCCGTTAACTCAAAGGATCCTTGTTCCTTTAACTGAAAAGCTAACAGTGTGTCCGCCTGCTCTTTCTTTCTCAGGACTATTTCAGACCCTTGTCTCTCACAGTTTTTATCACTAATAAACTACTGATTACAGTCTAGGATTTGGTCATGTAATACACCATGTTAAGTTGTTGTGTTTTATACAGAAGTTTCAAGAAGACAATAAAATGCCCGGTAATCCTACCACCTAGATATTCCAACTTAAAAAAAAAAAAAAACAGTAATAAGTATTGATGGTAAGAAAGTCAAAAAATACAGAAAAACAAAGTCTCCTATTGCGGGTCCCACCCCAGGGAACACAGTTAATAGTTTGTTATAATTTTTTTTCCAGAAAAATTTTAGCACCTGTACCTACAAATATTATATTATGGGGACCTTTTAAATGTAATTTTATTTAAACATAAAGGATTATGCCCCATATTTACTTTCTTTGTGGGTAAGCATCAGTCAGAAAATACCAGGAATAACTTAAGTGACATTAAAACAATTAAAATATCATAGATGAAGAAAATAAGTTTTAAGTTCAATTTCAGTTGTTAAATATTTAGTTAAATCCTAACTAAAAAGCATTATTTGTTCAGCTATTAAATTTCTGAATTCCTGTCATCTTCAGTTACATGAGAGAAGTAGTAAAATAGCCCTGCTTTCATTAGAAGAGAGCTTTTTAGCTAGTGTGTCAACACTAGAAATAGGTTATAGGTGAGGTGTGCCAAGATACTGATTTCCGCCCCCCCTTCATCCTCCATTGTCCCCAGTGTTTGTTTCAAATATTTCCTGTGAAAAATGGTTGGAAATCAGTGCATTAGGTTACTGATGGAAAGGAACCATAGCTCTGGTCCTCAGACATTATTTTGAGTTTCAGGCTTTTAAAAATTTTTTTTTCAGTTGAACTCATTGTCTTTATATTTTTGTCTTGTTTTATCCTTAATTTTATTAGATTGGATCCTTTGTTAAAGTCTGGTGGGTTTTATTTTTTTAATTGAAGTATAGTTGATATACAATACTATATAGAGTTACAGGTGTACAATATAGTGATTCACAATTTTTATAGGTTATACTCCATTTACAGTTATAAAATAGTGGCTATAATTCCCATGTTGTATGATATATCTTTGTAGCTTATTTTATACCTAATAGTTTGTACCTCTTAGTCTCCTACCCCTATATTGCCCCTCCGCCTCTTCCCTCTCCCCACTGATGACCACTAGTTTGTTCTCTATATCTGATCCTGCTTCTGTTTTGTTATATTCGCTAGTTTGTTGTATTTTTTAGATTCTGCATATAAGTGATATCGTACACTATTTGTCTTTCTCTGACTTATTTCACTTAACATAATGCCCTCCGAGTCCATCCATTTTGCTGCAGATGGCAAAATTTCATTCTTTATTATGGCTGAGTAATGTTCCATTGTGTATATATGTACCACGTCTTCTTTATCCATTCATCTGTTGATGGACACTTAGGTTGCTTCCACATCTTGACAATTACGAATAATGCTGCTATGAACATTGGGGTGCATGTATCTTTTAGAATTAGTGTTTCTGTTTTTTCGGATATATACCCAGGAGTGGAATTGCTGGGTCATATGGTAGTTCTGAGTTTAGTAAAACCCTTTTTTTTGGAACACATTGCAAAATGTTACTAAAACCAATTGATTTAATAAATTCTGTATTTATCTCTAATCTGTGATGTAACTTTCCTAGCTCCTTCTATTATATTTTAATGATCATAATGATTTTTATACTTTTCTCATTAAGCTTCGAGATCTGTTCACCCAGCTTGATATGGACCAGCTTTTGGGACCTGAGTGGGACCTTTACCTCATGACCATCATCGCATTGCTGTTGGGGACAGTTATCGCTTACAGGCAGAGGCAGCACCAGGACATGCCTGTCCCCAGGCCTCCCGGGCCACGGCCAGCACCACCACAGCAGGAGGGGCCGCCCGAGCAGCAGCCACCACAGTGACCCACGGCGGCCAGCCTTGACCAGTGACAAACAAGGAAATCGTTTACCAAGAACACTTGCATTTGATTTAGGACTTTGGATCAGTGGCCACCTCCTGGAAGAGGCACAAGGAAGCATTGAATTCCTAAAGCTGCTTAGAATCTGATGCCTTTATTTTCAGGGATAAGTAACTCTTACCTAAACTGAGTTGAATGTCCGTTTCAGTCCCGTATGGAATAACAACTCTCAGTGGCTCCCCTGCCCCCCCTTTTTTTTTCCTGGAAACATGTGAGACACTCAAGGTAATGTCTGCTGTGTCCAGCTATCTTTCTTGGGTCCTTTTGGTCATTCTTTCAATGTGCATAAGTTCTGTCAACCATCTTTAAGGTCTCATGCGTCGACACTAAAAACTGATCGATGTAAAAAGGAAAACCCAGTTAGTTGCAGATTTAACCTTAACATGTTTGAAAGTCTGAAAATAGAACTGCCTTTTAAGTTAAAAAAAGAAAAAGTCTTCAAAGTGTTTCAGAACTGCGATAACCGAGGAACTTTTACCAGGCCACATGCAAGTATACATATTCAGCATATTTATTACTTTAAAAGGCAAGGTTGGGAGGTTTCTTACTGTTGGTGATTGTCATACTTTATACCATACTTCTCTCCTTCAAAGACTGAAAGGCCATGTTAAAGAGTTTTATGTGAACTTCATTTCCTTGGAATGGAATATATAGAAAACATTGTGAACTGACTTCTTGAGCTAACACGTGAACTTGCCCCAAATTACTCAATGTAATTTGCTTGCTTGTTTTGAGTATACAGAGCCTTTATCTGGAAGCCAGAGGATGGACTAAAGGGGAGAGATTAGAAAACAATATTGAAGAACTCTGAGTGGGGTACCAGGATCACAGACACACTTTCCCAAAAGTTGAAGCATTTGTTACCAGGATTTATTTTACTTTGCATTTCTTATTGCAAAAGAACAGACCACCCTCCTGAATTTTTAAAATATGAAATATTGTTGCCAAGCTATGGCATACAGTGACTACCATTACAATACTAACACTCAGAGAATCTGAGATGCATTAAAATCAGTGGTTGAGGAAAGCCAAAGCCTGTTTGTACTGTTCAGGGAGATTTTTATTTCTGCAGTTTGATGTTACAGTAGAAGATCAACCACTTGCTTAGCTTTCGTATTCACCACCCTCCCACTGTTAACATCAGGAAAATCAAGGCTATTACACTTCAGAATTGTCTGGTTAAGTACTACAGAAAACAACAACGACAGCAACAACAAAGAAAACAGAGAAGGTCACATACCACAAATGAAAAAATTAAAACTTCAACCAAATTGTATTCCTTTTTGTTGTCGGATGGCAGCGTTCACCAGCCTGTATCTGGTCTGAGGCTCTCTTAGTGTGTGAGCAGGCTTTCTGTGCCTGCTGACCTCATCTGTTTATATTAATCTTTATACTCTTTTTCCATAACCCCTTATCTGCCAGAAAACTTGAAGAGTTGTAAGACTTTGGTTTTTGAAGTAGAGATTATATTTAGAACTAGAGTGAATTAGTCTGTAATGAACATGAAGGCTCTAAATGTGAAGTAGTGTGCTTTTTTGGTGTTTAGAGTATTATGAGAAACCTGGTAAGCAAACTTTCCTCCTAGATAATTGCTTCTAATAGGAAGAGGTGATGACAGCGAGAACCATATGTATAAATGCAGATCTGAAAGGTAAGAAATTTTACCCTCAGAAGTGTCATGTTGCTTTGGGCAGCTCATGTAAATATTAAGACTTGTTTGATCTCTTACATTAGAGATTTGAGTACAGTCGGTACAGTATGTTGGTGTCTTCACCCCTGCCCGTTCTCCCCCAACCTTCAAAATAAGTATGATCCACAGTAGCAGCCACGCTTCATTTCGAAGGAACTGTTTTAATTTATTTAAAACTTGAACAACTAAACTTCCGTATTTTTCTACCATCCACCTAATTTTTCCTTTAGCAGCATTCTTATCTCTATCTTTACTTCCCTCTGTTAGTACTTTGAAAAAACATTTCTTAAAGCAGTGTGCACTATCCAGAGGCAGGTGGGAAAGCGTGGTCTTGTTCTCCAGGCAATAACTTCCCGGTAGTGTACCACTAGCCATGTCCTTTTTATTAATCTCCCAAATAGATCTTTTTCTTGGCTTTTGTCCACCTCCTGTTTTACCCTGGGTCATTTGCTACTGGAAATTTGAATGGTAAATTTAAAATAACTTCGTTCCTATGGCTTCATTTAAAGACTGTCTCAAAATACTTTGTTCCCTTTTTCATTCTGTACAAGAGACATGATACCTAAGCAAATAGGAACTGGGTTTGGTGTTTCTCCTAAAATAATGCTCAATACCTACCTAATCAAATGGCATCCATTTGAATAAAATGACAGTAACTAAAGCTAGTTAATGTCAGTGACATTAAACTAACTCCAGGATTCAGGAGTTTTAATGTTAGAATTTAGAGCTAGCAGAGTACGGCTTCATTTCTCCGTGGTAGCCCTTCTCTCCCGATCCCTTTTATAGTCTGTCTTCCTGCCTTCCAAGGTGATGACAATAGTACTCTACTTAGCTTCTATTCTCTTGTGCATTTGGTTTCTTGGTTAGTCAACTGTTCCAGAGTCTTGAGACTATCTGTTTTGCTTTTTGTTTTATGTTAACAAAGGTAGCATTGGGGTTTGGGACTTGGTATGTTTTTTTTTTCCTTTTTGTTTTTGGAGCTTTTGTTTCTGTATTCTGGGTAAGGCTTATCTTATTTTTGGTTAATATCCAATGGCACAGAAAAATTAAACCAAAAGGTTTCTTTTTTTCAGAATTCATTATTATTTAGCATTTAGATGAACTTGTGAGTCATTAATCTTAATACTGTTGAGGATGTGTTACCCTTTGCATATAAGGTTATTTTGTGCATATAAGGTTAATTTGTGAGAGTTTTACTGCTAAGCCATTTTATCTCTGTACCATTGGGAAGTTGTAGAAACTTCTGCTGGTGATCTGGCCATGATCTGTTGCTTTATTTAATTAAGGAGCTGCTGTTGCCTCCAGGAAACTTAAGTATTTTGTATAAGCTTTTTTTTTCTCCCTTTCTTTGCTCCTCATGTTTGTTCTTCAAACCAGTGTTTGGAAGTATGCATGCAAGCCTATAAATGAAGACCACAGCTCTTCATGTGTGTAGCATGTGTATTATATTGTCTAGCTACATCTGCAGAAAACCTTTTTCAGAGGTTTGGACTAACATTTCACATGCACATTTCAAAACAAAAAGTGCTTCAGAGAAATAGCCCCTTTACCTACCAAGAAGAGCAACGTGGGCTACATTTGTCCCAATAACAGGTAGTGTTTGTTTTGAAAGTGAATTTAATTATGTTATACAATATTATGACTACAACTGTGCAAGAAATAAAGCAGAAGAAACTTCTGTTTTCACGAAAATACTTTTCATTAGTCATTGCTCTCAAATGTAAATGAAAATACAAAATTTCTGAATATCATATTGTCAGAGGCACTACCTGATTTTTAAATGTGTAGTAGTCCTCGAAAAGAAGCTAAATTTCTCCTTCCACTTGGTATTTCAAGAGAATTGAAAATATTCCAAGTAAAAATGATTTGTATTTTTTAAAGTGACTATTTGCACAAGTAAAAACCTGATGTGCGCGTGAGAAGGATGTCTCGGTTGTGTGCAGGGAGTCACCTCTCATGCACCGGCTTTCCTGTTTGGAATAACAAGATGACACTATTCTCTTTGATTAAAAAAAAATCATAATATTGATACGATCAAGGTGTAACCACTATCAATATTTAGGAGATGTTTTAAAAGACCGTAAGCTGGCATGGGAAAAAGCACCATGGTAGACTTTTTGTAAATTTATTTTGTATTTAATTAAATTCAATATAAAGGCTGGTGAAGTGTAATATAATTGTGTAAACAAATCCTGTTAATAGAGAGATGTACAGATTCGTTTTGTACTGTATCTTGAAACCTGTGAAATAAAGATTCCACCTCTGGTTATCCTGTATGCTATAACGTACCATGGCCAGGCACCTCTCCAGGCAGACTTTTTTAAAACCTGAATCATTTAATTTTTTCATGAACCATTTTGGAAATTCAGAAACTTCTAGAAAGCATTGATTAGGGGCAGTTTGAATCCATCTTACATTTAATTTTAACTATTGAAATTCAGATTTCTATAAGTTGAATTTTATCCTGCAGAATATGAATTTGCTAAGACATGTTTCCCTTTTTAAATCTCAGATCTTTGACCTGAATCAGCCTGTGATATATAGTATGCGTATTCACTTTTATCCTGATTATGGTAAAACTTAGCTAAAGGTTGTTTATGCATTGTCTTTTCCCAGAAAGTTTTTAGGAGGGCTTGCAGAGCTACATAATGGTGCAACACGACGAAATTTACTTAGGATAAGTAAGTAAAGGGGAAACAAAGGAGAAAACAGTATTAAATCAGGAGTGAACTTTGTACACAAAATGCATGTTAGAACCAGGCTACAAATCTGGCCCTAACTTCCTAGCAGCCAACTCAAAAGAAATCGAGCTAAAATGTTCATCTTAGAAGCATCAGATCCTTGAAAAAGTTTGGATGATGCAGGTTGTGGCAAGTGGAGAAATTGGGTCTCAAATTTTACTTCTGGGAGCATAGTCAGCCACCCAAGATGACTTTGACCTTGACTAAAATAAAAGTTTTGAGGAAGTTGGACGTCGGAGCTATAACATCAGCAGTTTGATCATTCAACCTGGAGTTGGGTGTGATGCCTATTTACCAGTTAGCCCCTTTCTGACAAGTCATTAAAATGAGTCCTTGGTCTTCACTGGATGCAACTTGATGAGAAGCAGCTTCTCCCTTTTACCTTTATGACACTAATTTGGATTGGCTACACTAACCTTGAAATTTGCTTATACTGTGTCACGACATATACATAAATATATGCAAGTTAAAAATTAGAAATTGTTTCTGTAGTAGAAACTACAAAAAAAAACAGAAGGAAGATTTTTTTACTTTTTGGATATTTTCCAAATACTTGAAGAGTCAAGTGAAAAAGAGCTTTAGGATCTACCAGTTCAAAAGGAGATGCTTCTGCATTAATGGATCTTGTATATTTCTTCCCATGTCATTTCCACCACTACTTAGAAAGCCATCAGATTGAACAACCTTGAGCAAAAACTCTAGTTTTCCTAGTGGCCAAATGTTTTCAGTCTGGATTAATTTATTTTAAACATGACCTAGTGTTAATGCTGAATTGTGTATTAAGTCCCACTTACAAAAACCCCACGTGATTTTTTTCTTATGTAAGTTGAGTCGAATATGGTCAGTTAATTGACTTGAGAACATTCATATAAATATTTTCTGGTTTTGCTCAGTCCAGTTTCCTTTTGCCCTCTCTCTACCTCCCAATAGAACTCTTATTTAGCCTCTCAGGGTTGAAAAGAATTCCTCATAAGTCTTCTAAGTATTAGATATGAGATTTAAGTATCCTAAACAACGATTCTGACTTTGAAGTTGTCACTGAGTTTTACATGATTCAAGATTTAAATGTGAACAACGGAAGCCTCCATTCTTGGAAACATTTATTTCAAGATGTGAAAGCACAGCTGTGAGTTTCAGAGTTTGTGCATCTGGGTTTCCCCACTCTTCACCCATGCATTGCCTAAATTTTTTTTTCCTTAGGAAAATTTGATTAATTGGCTCTTTTTGTTCTAAATGAAAACAAATAGAAACTAATCCCGATTGTGCAAGAGAGGAGGGGGAGGAAGTAGAGGGAATCATCCAGCTGGTCTTGTTTCCCTTGTACTAGTAAAGAATTTACTTGAATTTTCTTCAACCTATACAGATGCTATTTGCTTTTGCATACTATTTGGACAGTGTTGTTTGGCTGGTAGCATCTTACACGATGCATGGAAATTTACTGCCAGGACAGAGGTGAGAACAGCACACTGGTTTCCCTATAGTCCCTATTTTGACTCTAGATGAAATAAATGCTGTAAATGGAACTGTCCACACTGGAGCTGTGAACAACAGCCTTTATTATTTCAAAGGCAAGGAAAAAAGTAATTGAAGAAGCCTTAGATGTGTTAATTGGTATTTATATTTCATCACTCATTTAAGGCTTAAAAGTAATTAAAACTGCATAACTAATGCTTTTTGTACTCAAGTTCACTAAACCAAAGAAGGAACCTATTAGGTCTCACCGGGCACAGTGAACTAAGCTAGGAACTGGACATTTATACCTTAAAGCAGTGAAGTAGAAGAAAGGCCTGTGAACTGGGATGAAACCCCAGCCTTAGCTACAGAAAAACTACACTGCATCCCAGTAGACCTATTGCCACTAATGAAAGGGGCTTTTTAATTACGAGTCACTATTCCAGTGCCAGAGTCATGATGACAAATTGGACAGATGCACAGGGATGGACCTATACACAACCTCCATGGCCTATAGTTGGGTCTTGCATTCCCGACAGGTTCTCCCATTGACCCTCCTGAGTTGCCTAATCCCTTCATAAAAGCGATTAGGGATCAGTCCTGCCCCCAGTGAATGGCGCTGAAATGCAAAGGAAGAAAGGAAGGATGCTGTAGCAAGGGGAGAAAAGCTCTGGACTGGGCTCTAGTCCTCACGGTGAGTGGATGGTCTTGGGCAAACCGCTCATTTTATCAAGAGGCTGCTTGCACTGGATGGTCATTAAGGTCTTGCCAGCCCTCGGAGGTTTTAAATGCCAAAAGCAATTGAGTAGACATTTTTTTCAATAACCAGCTAGCCTGAGAGAACCTCGCAGTTGACACTCAGTTTGGGGTTTTGGAAAACTTAGATCACCATGAAGTCCATCTGGATGTAGGTGTACTTCCTGTTCTGATATCAGATGCCCTAAATATCAAACCTGGGTTTGAGCAAACTGCAATTTTTCTTTGGTGACCTTATATCCCTTTAAGGCTAAAAGCTCCAGGAAGTGGAGGCTGTCTTCCTGTGAAGAGACTTGAGAAGGAGAGCAGAGTATTACAAGGGGGAGTCCAATGGATTATGAGGCCTTGAGCCTTGTAATCTGTTACAGGGTTTATGCCTTGAAGGGCTTCTTTCTTTATAGGATATTGATTAATTCTGGGAAGAAATTTTGAAGGATCTATTTGAATCTTGATGGGAGGTGGACTGCAAAATTTGCCCATATCAGTTGGAGATTTTGCCCACAAGGAGTGTGGTAGCTGATTCAATAGGGACAAATTATCTGTGTTTCCAGAATCAGTCTAGTAGCGTCAGAGATGGAGCAAGGGTCCAGAGATGTCAAAGGGTCATTGAGTTCACTGGTTGGCTGCTTTGATGGCTATTATCAAGTTCTAGAATTATTTTATGCTTTTGGGAGAAAGAAATGCCAGCATGATACTTCCCTAACAAATCTCAGTGTAGTAAATGGATAGGGGTAGAGAAACTAAGGAGAAAAGGGTGTGTACCTCTCAAAGGGCCTAAACGAAAGAGAATAGCTTTAGAGACTGAAACCTCTTAAGGTTCATTAGAGATCCCCAGTATTTGAACTAGGTTTTTGTTGTTGGGTTTTTTTTTTTTTTTTTTTTTTTTGCCACGCCATGCAGCTTGTGGGATCTTAATTCTCTGACCAGGGATTGAACCCGGGGCCATGGCAGTGAAAGTGCTGAGTCCTAATCACTGGACTGCCAGGGAATTCCCTGAACCATTTTAGTACTCCAAGGAGGGGGCTGCTTTATAGTAGTGGGGTTGAAAAGTAATCCATGTTGGAAAAGAAGTAAAACTGTCACTGTTTGCAGATGACACTACACATAGAAAATCCTAAAGATGCTACCAGAAAACTACTAGAGCTCATCAATGAATCTGGTAAAGTTGCAGGATACAAAATTAATGCATAGAAATCTCTTGCCTTCCTATACACTAACAACGAAAGATCAGAAAGAGAAATTAAGGAAATGATCCCATATAGTAGTGGGGCTGAGCACCGAGAGTGTGGCTCCAGTGTCAGGACTGGAAAAACTTCATTCCCAATCAGGGGAAATGTTTCTTCAATCTGATTAAGAGGGAGGATTGGGAAGAGTTCCTGTAGTTCTGTGGAGCCCCGTCACTGAGAAGCGGGAGGATGTCACAAATGCTAGTGAACGGGCTGAAGGTGCCTCAGTACTTAAATTTGTAACAATCTCTTTTCCAATGTTCTGGCTCTTTGCAATAATAGCAAAAGCTTAGGAGACTTTGGGTTTCATTTAGGAGCCTTCATTTGTTGGAGATGAAGATTAAGAATTCTGTCAGTCTCCCTTTCAGGTGGGAGAGTGGGAGAGAGCTGGTTTGGCAGAGTAACCAAGTCTAGAGTAGACATCGTTTCCCATTCCATCTTGGTCCTTTTTACTAGAAGGGAAAGATCCTAGTTCAGCCCATTAATAAAGTTAGAGTTAAAAGCTACCAGGATGGAATCAGGATCTGAAGGAAGACTAGAATTTTCTTTAAAAATAATGGAAAGCCGATTGTTCCCTGGTGGCGCAGTGGTTGAGAGTCTGCCTGCCAATGCAGGGGACACGGGTTCGAGCCCTGGTCCGGGAGGATCCCACATGCCACGGAGCAACTAAGTCCGTGGGCCACAACTACTGAGCCTGCACTCTGGAGCCCGCGAGCCACAACTACTGAAGCCAGCACGCCTAGAGCCCGTGCTCCGCAGCAGGAGAGGCCACCGCAATGAGAAGCCCACGCGCCCCAGTGAAGATCCAACGCAGCCCAAAATTAATTAATTAAAATACAAATGCAAAGCCAGTTGTAATAATCGTGAACATGTTCAGATTTTTTTGTGCAAGACTGAATTTTGTTCCAATCCACAGGCTTTGGAAAAGCCCTATGAATTGCTCGATGAAGTCACCTAGGGATTGCCCGAGCCTGATCATGTAAGTTAGTAGGCTGGTCTCCTGGTTGTAATTCTAGAGACCTTTCAGGATGTTCCCAATTAGCAGTTGTCATCTAATGCTGGGCCTGGCCTTCACTGACAAGCCTATGAACTAGCTGGTATATAAGTCAGAAAAACCAGGTTGATAAGTTTGAATGGCTATATTAAATTCCTCAGCAAATCTGTGAGGATTTCCGCTACTTTGGGAAAATCTTTGACTATGGCTCACAGCTCAGCTTTAGTCCAGGGAATATAGAAATTAAAGGTTTAACCTCTGGATCCTCAGAAGTCTTCATTTTAAAGGGAAAGGTTCTGATACGTTCAGAGGAAAAGGGATCAGGCAGAGTTTTGGAGAAACAGGGAAGTTTGGCAAGAGAATTAGTATGGGGAACCTGAGGGTCTAGAGGGGGGAAGGCAGCGTAGGAAGGGCGGAGGAAGATGGACCAGAGGTGGAACCAAGGAAGGGCCTGAGGCTTCGGGAGCCATCTTATCTTTCTTTAAGTCCGTTTGCCTCAGTTAATCTTAAAATCTTATTTTGCGGAGAGGCAATTTTAGGCTCCTGATAACACTTGGGAAGTCTCAAAATACCAATCAAAATATGTGCTCTACTGAGTTCCGGAAATTTTAGAGCTATTGTGGTCTAGTTTGTTTTTAAGAAATTTAAGTTTGGGGATGTCAAAAGTTCCCCATAATGGCCATTGATATTTTAAATTGCCTTTGGTCAGGTTGGTCCATTTAGTTAGAAATGCACGTGAGGATAAACTGTGGATTTTTTAAACATAAAATCAGCCAGAGTTCCTGGGGTCAGGGGCACCCTCAAAATATTTAGGTAACTGGGATCCCATTTCTCAGAGGTTTTTCTCTAGAATAAGTTTCAAACAGCTTAAACAGCTCAAATAACTCAATTCAAACAGCTTAAACAGTTCAAGTATCTCAAACATCTTGCAGCTTGAATAGCTTGCAGGCCTAATACCAGCCAGTTCTAAGGAACAGGTTGGTCCCAGAGGAACCAGGCCAAAGGTTTTCCAGCCCGTTGCCATAGAACAGCCCCTGTTTCACAGGATGGGGCTGACACTTCTCAGCCAGTTTCTGTTGAAACCATCTGATCTCAAAATCAGACCAAAGTGCCAATGAGTATTTGCATACAAAACCAGGTCTTAACCAGAAAGGACTAAACCTTAAAACAGATCCCGAATAAAGCCTGGAGAGCTTCAAACACAAAGGGGGCAGAAACTCACATCCAGGAGAAAGAAAGACCTTCAAATTCCAAGGTTGGCAAGAAAAGCAGTGGGCTCGATTGTGGGTACCACACCTGTTTGCTCACCAGCCCTGGGGCCATATGGTCTTCAGGGGTCTTCTCTGGTCCCCATATGGGCCACCAAAATGTTAACCTAAAACAAATAGACTGCCAGTTATTTCTGCAGCAAAAATGGGTTTATTTGGGATCAGGAGAGAGTTGTAATTTGGGGTCTGCAACCATGGCAAGGCAAGTGCAAGTCCCCTGAACAGGGAGGGGAGGAGAGCTCTCCTACAGAGGGGAAAAGGAAGTCGGGGAGGCTATAGTAAACATAGAGTCCATCGTTTTTTCATTGGCAAAATCCTTGCCAGGAAAGAAGTCTTTCTTCTTCCCACTGGGCTCCCCTGTTGTTTCAGGCCATGAGAGCATCCCCTTCTGGTCTCCTATTTAATTGAGGCTTCGGTTTATTAACTTTTTACAAAGGCATGAAGACCACCTAGAGCACACCAGTGTTGGCTCAGCTCTGCTCCACCATGTCTAGGGCCTCTGCTGGGCTGGCTTGAGAAGCCACAGGGCTGGGGCCTAAGCCTTTTCCTGTTTGACGTGTTCCAGGGCCAGAAAATCCAAGACAGCTCCTTCAACTCATGTCTAGTGCCTGGACTGAGATGTCCAAAACAGCTGGGCACTCGCCCTCTCAGGGTCCATAAAATTGCCCCAAAGTAAGAATTACAAGAGCCCTGGTGTTGCTGCAAGGCTTCTTGGGACTTGGCCTTGGGAGCCCCAGACGTCATCTGCACTGCCCTCTACGAGTCAGCAAGTCACTTAGGCCGGCCCAGATTCAAGTGGTGTGGGCAGAGGAAGCCTTCCGGTGGAGGATAGGCATAGGTAGACTGGGAGGGAAGGAACCAACAGTGTCCATCTTGGAGACAGGCTGCCACAATCACATTTCGTTTTCCTTCATGACATCAGCAACCTTAGAAGTTAATAAACAGCCCATTGGTTATGAAAATCATCAGTGTTTGACTTGCTTCTAGATAACTTCTCCGTATACAACTCCTGCTATAAATTGTGAGAATCCAAGGGCGACACAATGAATCAGACATCAGCCCCATCCTCAAGGACTTCATTAAAAAATGGCCTCGGGCTTCCCTGGTGACGCAGTGGTTGAGAGTCCGCCTGCCGATGCAAGGGACACGGGTTCGTGCCCCGGTCTGGGAAGATCCCACATGCCGCGGAGCGGCTAGGCCCGTGAGCCATGGCCTCTGAGCCTGCGCGTCTGGAGCCTGTGCTCCACAACAGGAGAGGCCACAACAATGAGAGGCCCACGTACCGCAAAAAAAAAAAAAAAATGGCCTCAACAACAACAACAAAAATTTAAAATGGACTCCAGGAGCTTTTTTTAAAAACTTAATTAATTTATTCATTTATTTAATTTTTGGCTGCATTGGGTCTTCGCTGCTGCACACAGGTCTCTAGTTGCTGAGAACGGAGGCTACTCTTTGTTGTGGTGCACGGGCTTCTCACTGTGGTGGCTTCTCTTGTTGCGGAGCACGGGCTCTAGGCGCACGGGCTTCAGTAGTTGTGGCACATAAGCTCAGCAGTGGTGGCTCACGGGCTCTAGAGCGCAGGCTCAGTAGTTGTGGCGCACGGGCTTAGTTGCTCCGCGGCATGTGGGATCTTCCTGGACCAGGGCTCGAACCCGTGTCCCCTGCATTGGCAGGCAGATTCTTAACCATTGTGCCACCAAGGAAGCCCCTCCAGGAGATTTTGAAGACCAAAGCTGTCTCCATGATTTCAGTGCTTCTAAGTTAACCCCAACTGCGCCAGCCCAATCTGTCTATAAATTTAGAACAAGACCTCCCTCATCCATTTACCTGAAACAGCTGAGGTAGTGAAAAGATTAATTAGAGCTAATGGAGGATTATGTGCATGTGCTGCATTCATCATACCGGCTTTGTTCAAGTCTCCAAACTGCCTTCCTGCCTCCCCTCTGCCCCTTGGCCCCGCCCACTTTCCTCCTATCTCTGCTCAGACTTGCCTGTCCCTGCATTAAATCAGGTGCACCTGTTAGGCAGCCCTCGGTATTTTTCCTTTATAGCACTTCTTATCATTGATTATTTACACTATTTGTTTAATCTTGGTCTCCCTGTTCGTAAATCCCTGGAGGACAGACACCATTTCTGTCCTATTCACCAGTGTACACCCAGAGCTTGGCATGATGCCTGACACACCCGTCGATTTGATTGATGTTTGAATTAGTGGATGGACTTAAAAGCAACATTATAAAAACAGTTAAGATCCAGAGTCAGCTCTTGAGAAAACCTACCTAAATGCAGAGGTACTTGAAGGGTTTGTTACTGTGTGATATACCCGCTTGGTGTAAGATTTCCGTGATCTCCCTGACCTATTGTTCCCATCCCCACGCAGGGAGGGGAAATCCCTGCTGGGAAACAGTTCTAAGGCGAGCAAGAGGAAAGTACATCTGGAAGTCGCTTTCGTGCGTGGCCCACGGAGGGCCCGCGAGTAACAACTCCCACCCCACAGAGGAGCGGCTGTTCCCCAGAAACAGGGGCAGGAGAGCTCTACACCAGAGGCAGCTCGCGGAAGTGACAAAGCCCTTTGCAGATTGAAAAGCAGAAAACATTAGTACATAAGCCACCACTGAAAAGAAACCAAGAAAACCTCTGAGTGGCAGTTCCACTCAGTACTGCCTGGATGCTTATTATGTCCATGACCCTGTGCCAGGAAGGAGAAGCACTCAGACTGCAGGGGGCCGGGCGGTGAGGATGGCTGGACGGCTGGTGCTGTATCAAAGTGTCCGCGTGTATGCAGTTACCCGGGAAACGGGCCTTTCCACACAAATCTTTCTTCATCCAATAGATGGATGCCGTCATGAAAACACTGTGATGAAAAACTGGCAAAGAATATAGCTAGGGGATTCACTTAGGGTTTTTGCAGAAGTCTTTCCAAGTAATATTGTTACGAAAAACTGACGACTAAGAAGTTTTCAAATATCTCTTTATGACTGAAAGTGCCTCGCTCCTTTCTTGGGATATTGACGGGAGAGATACCCGGCCATTTTCATTCTATTTCCTTCCTGCAGGTAGCGTCCCTCGATTAGTTTTCTTTGCGTAAAGGGCCCGGCAGGACCCAGGAGAACCCTAATCCACACGCAGGCATCTCCTCCGACTCTGCCTGGCATCACTTCTCTCGAGGGTGGGCGGTAAATTGTACTGGGTTATAATATAGACGCTCCAAGTTATGTTTGTTGCTGTTTCATTTCTATCATATGTCTCACCCAGCTAACCATTTTGGATCTGTGAATAGTTTCCTCTGAAAAGTAACTTTGTAGTTACCGCAAGTTCCCACAGGTTCCACTAGAGGGCGCCAAATGGCTACATCTGAGGGAAGATGAAGGAGAAAAAAGTCTTTTCTGGGAATAGGCCAGATCTGAGAGGGGTCTGCTCCCTGGATTTCCACAATAACATCATTGTAACTGCTAGAAGCATCACAAAACTTTAATAAGTACACTGGACCAGCAGTGTGAGTTCTGAAATGCACACCAAGCTTTCTTGTGTCACTGACACGATGTCCCCTGCCACCTCAAATATTTTAGTCATTGTAGGGGGTCCAATGGTGGCGCCCCCAAAGGCATTTTCATGTCTTAACCCTGGCACCTGTGAATGTGGCTTTGTCTGGAAAAAGTTAAGGATCTCGAGATGAGATATTCTGGATTATAGGGGCAGGCCCTAAATCCAACGACAGCTGTCCTTGTAAGAGAAAGGCAGAGGGAAATTTGACTCAGACAGAAGGAGGGAAGACACAGAGAAGAGAGTCCCTGTGAGGATGCAGCCACAAGCCAACGAACACCTGGTGCCGACAGAGGCTGGAAGAGGCAAGGAAGGATTCTCCCCCAGAGCCTCTGGAGGGAGCACCCCTTGATTTTGGACCTTGGGCCCCAGGACTGTGAGAGAGTAAATTTCTGTTGTTTTAAACCACCAAGTTGTGTTCATTTGTTACAACAGTCCTAGAAAATGAATACAGTCAGCCTATACCACACATTCTCAAAGGGGCTTATATGGCCCCCAAGGAGGAGAAAATTGGTTTTTAGAGGGGGGCAGGGAATTCCTGAAAATATCTTAGATACCGCAATGATTTGTCACCCTCCAAAGGACCACAGTACATAAATAGATATGCAGGATATCTGTGGTACTAAACCTTTATTCGCGGAGGGGCAGGGAGGGAAAAGACAACCAAGGAAAAAACAAAATCTAAACAATGTTCCTTATGGGAATAGCCTTTTTTTTTTAAGCTGAGAATCGCTGCCCTACACTTATGCTGCATACACATCAGTGCTACCTTTAAATTTTAAGATGACATGAGGAAAAATTAAGATGTAACAAAAAAGACAGAAGTAAAATACAAGTGGAAACGATGAAATTTTTTTCCTCAGAGAAATGCATTTTAGACTCCTCCCTCTTTTCTAGCTCCATAAGTACAAAGAACCTGTGGGCTGGGCACACAATATACCAATAAATATTCAAGCGCACTGCTCTTAAGAGACACACAGCCTAGAGAGGGGATGGACCAGGCCACACTTACAACCCAATAGCTGAGGGGGATGGCGGAGGGGAGGCCAGGTGGGGCGCACAAGGGGACCCCACCCCTCCCGGCTGGGGAAGGGAGGTAGTAGTCAGGGCGGACTTCCTGAAAGAGGAGTTAGAGTGCATGGGACAAGTTGGACTCAGCCAGGAAAGGAGAGGCAGGGGCTAGAGGCAGAGAGAATACCCCCATATGAAAACAGACGCTTCCTCCGCACTCTGTCTCAGGTCGTCCAGCCTCTTCATTTCTGCTGTTATCATGTTGCTTAAGATCTTCCAGTCCCATCAGTAGCAGTCTCCATGCCATTTCTGCACCCCTCCCCCACGATCTCCTGTACCCCAAACTAATCTTCCCTAAACAATCTGCAACAAACATGATCAAGAACCCTCCATGGCTCCCCATTACAGGCTAAAGCCTTCCCCAAGCTTGCTGCCCTGGAGTCCCACAACCTGGCGTTTCTTTCTTCTCTACCTCTCTCCCATCTAGCGAGTCCTGTGTTTCCCCAGACACTGTCACACTTGAGCTAAAAATTTGATTGCGTTGACAGTAACAAAAAGGCTATTTCTTTGGCTCCAGCTCCACCCTTTCTGTGAGAACCTTGGACCATCTCAAATTCCTTCCAGTTAGTTCCTAGAGTCCCCAGGCAGGCTCAGAAGTGGCCTTAGGATCCTCTGCTAACTAGAATAACATCACCCATGGGTGAGATTTCTTTTGTGTGACATGGGCCCCTGCGCCGACGAGCCTTGAGGTGCCCCGGTGGAGAATGTGTCCCTCCGCCCCGTCCCAAAGCAGCATCCCCGTAGCCAGTGCGCCCCCACTGGAGAGAAAGTTTCCTGGAGCAGCACCGTCGCCTCACCACGGCCCCGCAACCCCTGCAGGAAGCCGTGTCATAGGAACACACACTGAGGTCCAGACCCAACGGCTCTTCTTAAACTTGTCCTCTCGTCCGTCTCTAGCCTGTTGTCTTTGGGACATATACTTTGACTGCTAACTCACAGTGCGTTCTTTCCTCTGAAGATCCTGAGACAAGGCTGATTCTCAGTAAATACAGTTTAGGTTCTCAAACTGAGGCCCCCTCGCATCCATATATCTGGTTCTTGGGGCACACTGAAAGTGTTCCTTGACCCTCCAACCCAGTCATTTTTCCAGCCTCCAAAATCATGGTGTTTATCATCTGGGCCTCTATTTAGCATCATCAATGCTGCCTCTGTGCACTGCTGGTACATAGTGTTCGTTTGTCTGTCTGTCTGTTTGTTTAAAGCACTGAGAGAGGAGGACAGAGGTGGTCTAACAGCAACCTGACAAGTCATCCTGTCTCCCGGGTTGTTGAGTGCAAAGACCTGAGAAACAAAGATCTGCCCCCGTAGGTCCATCCATGAGATGCTTCCCCAGACCTCCTGGTCTCTCGTCTTGCAGTCTTGTTCTTCCACACCCATGAGAAGCAGAGAGAAGCAGGCACTTGATGTGGGACACGGATGGTGTGCATAGGAAGAGTCTCTACTGCAGAAATGAGCCACAGGAATATCTGCTGTATACAGTGATCCTATTTCTCCAACAAGAGTCTCCAGTGTTTCTTTAGTTTGCATTTCTTCTGTGAGTGAGGTTTGATTATCCTCCGTGTACGAGAAGTCACATGCAGTTCTTTTTCTGTGAACTGATAGTCATGTTGTTTGCTCACTCTTCCTATCAGATTGTTGATTCTTATTGATGTCAATGAGCTTTTATGCATTAAGGAAATTAACCTCTTTCTGTAAAAGGAATGGCTGTGCTCTCCCAGTCTGATGTGTGTTTGACTGTGGTCTTGGTGGTTTTGGTCATGCGTAATTTTTTGTGATGTAGTCAAATTTGTCATTTTCCTTTATGGCTACAAGACTTTTTTTGTTTTTATTTATTTATTTATTTATTTTTCTTTTGAAATGTACATTTCCAACAAGAAAGAAAGGATATCTTAGAAAATACAAAAACTGATTAGGGCTGGACCCAGACATCTGAGTGCCCTGGGGAGGCTAACAAGCTAATAGTTTAAATATTTGTTCGAATTCCCTTACAGAACAGGCTGGAAGGTGAGGAGGCAGAGCAGCTGCCCTGAGCAGTTCAGCTCTGGCCCTGAACATGCATACCTCCCACAGGAAACAAAAGTTCCATGTTAACGAGACCCAATTCCTGGAAGGCAGCTGGCAGCTGGCAGCCAGCAGGGCTTCTGGAGCAGCCCCGTGGTCCTGCCCCTTTCCCCAGACACACCTGAAGCAGCCCTTTGCCAATCACATCTGTACTTTTCCTGAGAGGAACTCTTGTAAATGCAGTTTTCTTCATCTGGTTGAATTTCAAGGGTGGTTCTGGCATTTCAGTGACATTTTCTTGTCCTTTGTGGCCTGAGGGATCTGCCTAGCCGGCCAAAACCTCCACCCTGGCTCTGTCCTGGTGAATGATGAGAACAGACAAAGGAAGCGGGCTCAGCCCCAGGAAGTCCAGGCAGGGTTGGCAATCTTTTGAAGGAAGAAAACAAGTCTGATGGGCAGTGTGAAAGGAAGCAGCTGGGTGTGGTGAGGGACCTGGCCTCCTTGTCCCCTGTGAGCCACAGAAAGGGATTCCAAAAGCGACAGGGAGCTATGCAAGCCCCATAGGTCTTCAGGGATAAAACACTTGTGTGTTAACCAACCCTGAGCCAGAAAAGGACCCCTACTAATTTTATTTTTTTAATTTGAGGGCTTTTTAAAAAAGTTGCAACTTTATTGAGGTATCATTGCCATATGAAATATTTAAAGATATTTAAAGTGTATATCATGATGATTTGTTATACGTACACAAGGGGCAAAGGATTGCCCCCCACCGAGTTACTTAGCACACACATCATCTCACAAATTTATCTTTTTTATTCCGGGCGGGGTGTGGGGTAGTGGTGGAGGGCATGTGGGTTCTACTCTCTTAGAAAATGCTTTACTCCCTCATGCCTCTTGTCCTTAAAGATTGTCAACTGTAATTATTTACATTCAAGGGAGGTTAAGAATAATAATGAAGAAGAAGAATGATGGTTTAGAATAACCATCATTGCTGGGAGTCTCCTGGTACTCTAGTGGTTAGAATTCGGTGCTTTCACTGCCATGTCCAGGGTTCAATCCCTGGTCAGGGAACTGAGATCCCGCAAGCCACGTGACACGGCCAAAACATAAATAAATAAAAATAAACCATCATTGCTGCCAAACGAGTAAATGAGTGGGGAGGAGGGAATGGACTTTTATTGAGTGAAGACGTTTGTGAGGGTTTTTTAAAATGTAGATAGAGGCTCTAAAATCAAGAGAAAACTTTGTTAATATTTCAAGCATTTCTGAGTAAGTCAAGAAAAAGGCAAGGTTGTCACTGGAAGGCTACGTTCACTCATTCAACCCCTGTCCTAGGTCACACAGGACAGCAGAGTCTGAGGGAGGCTCCCAGGGTCCCCATGCTCCTGGTAAGATGCCCACCATCACCCCACCAGAAGCCGGAGTCTCAAGACCACAAGCCCTGGGGGATCTCTGACAGTCACCCTTTCCTCTTGCTTCCAGCATCCCGACTTTGCTCCGACATTAATGTGCACATTTCCAGGGGATGTGCCAGGTCTGAGCCAGTCTTGCATCCTGTATCCTGTTGACAGTGGGGATTGAACTAATGCAGTGTTAGAGTTTCTCCACTTTTTTTCATTGCTGGCTTCCTAAGGAATCATTTTAGGTATTTTTTCCCTAATTGCACACTCCTGCCCTCATGCAATTTTAATACCACTGATACAGTCATCCCTTGGTATCTACGCGGCATTGGTTCCAGGACCCACCACTGATACCAAAATTTGTGGATGCTCAAGTCTTTCACGGCCCACCCTCCGTATCCGACTGTATAATGAATATGTGTTTATGTGCTGTATGTATTGCTGTGTTTTATAAATAAGAAGAGAAAGATTTCTTTGCCCCTGCCAAGAACCCATTTTCAACCACTTTTGAAGGCTATGATTCTCACTGAGAATGCACAGCGGAAGGGATTTCAACACTGTTGATAATCATAGCAGAAGACTGGAAATCACCTGATATCCATCAGTAAGGATTATGCTACACCCAAAGAATATGATGCTATGTAGACACGCACACACACACCCAAAGGAGTCCTTCTATGTACTACTATAAGATCTCCAAAACATATTAAGTAAAAAAAATGCAAGGATCGGAACATTAACAAAATGGTGTCATGCTTTTAAAAGCAGAGAGGAAGATACGTATCTGTATGTGCCTAAATTATGACAGAAAAGATATATGTTGCACTAGTGACACTGGTGGGCTTAAAGGGAAGAAAACTGAGTGACAGAGATGGGGGATAAACTTTTGACTGTGTACCCTGAACCATGTCATTGTGTTGCCTGTTCAAAGGTTAAATTAAGAGTAAAAAAATCTGACTGTAAAGTTAGTGTTTATGCTTTTTGGTGTATCTTCTTAAAATATTGGTGCTAGTCTAATCAGTCATGTTTCACTTTCATATCACCAACTGAAGGAGTCTTTCGTTAGCAGGATTTAAGCACCTGAGAGACGAGCGAGTGGCTTCTGCCTCCATGTTCTGTTTCTACAACATTGGACTGAGGTTTTATCACCACAGGGTTTTCCATAACACCTCCATGATTGGAAGAAAATTCTGGTGGACCTCGAAAATGGAACTTCCCGGACTCCCCTTTTTCGTCTCACTACTCAAGCACTCAGGTAACTCCCGCATAGCTGTGGGTTGATTACCCCCACTGTGGTTTCTGTAATGCCTTTTCACACCTGCCACAGTAACTTCTGTCCTTGGGCAAAGCGTCCTTGTCCAGTCTGGTGAATACCCTGTGGCCAAAACTTCCCCCAAACATTCCTGCCTTTAATGACTCATTTTCTGGAAATGGAGAAGCATAAGTCAATAAGGAGCCCTTTACATATTCAGTTTCCTGGGTCCTTCCCTTTCTATCATTAAGGTTGTTACCCAGTTGGATGATGCTTCATTAAGCTCTTGTCTATATTTAGTCATCAGGTTGCCACCAACAAGTATTCAATGAGGACTCATGGACTCAGCACTGGTTCCACTCCTGATAGAACCCGTGGCTTTAGTCCAAAAGTCACTGCCAGGGCATTCTGGTGATGATTAACTTGCACTGAATCATCAACAAAAATAAAAAACCACGGAGGATCACTGACATACTTTTCATCAGGTGTGGAAGCACTGTGAGAATAGTAGCATGTTCACAGCAGTTAGCAGTCAACAGTGGTGATGTCATTGTGCTGATAATTATATTTTCACCATTAGTTCATCAATATTCAATTTTTCAATGCTTACAAATATGACCTTCAGAGATAACTCAGTGCTGCCACCTTAGGTTTTGTTAAAGGACTCTGGTTGATGCCGAGAGTGGGGATGAAATCTGAAGATCTGTGGGTGAAGGATGGGATGTGGCCCTTCCTGTTGAGGTGCTGGGGTCAGTGGGCTTTGTGGTGGGTCATGAGCATAGGGCTGATAAGAAGGGAGGGATCATAGTGGTGTTGAGGGCCTAGAGTTAGAGGGGCAGCAGACTTCTGTGGGTCTCTCTTGGGTGATGGAGGACCCAGTCACCCAGGCCAGCCTGCTGCAGTCATGATTAATGACTGAAGGGCTTTCGATGTGGGGCTTCAGCACCAGGAGGCTGAACTTCTAGTCTTCCAGCTTGAACAGGCACCAGTTTGAGGCTGTTTCACTTTCTTCACGAAGGGCCTCTCTACATCCTCACCTAACAGCTGGTGCTCCAAACATTTAGAGATTACCAAACTGTAGTCAAACTTCTTCTGAAGACAATTTTGTTCAATAACTGGGGTCTGGCTAATAAATGATGATACATTTTTATATGAGACATGTGAGACTACTAAGAAGCAAGACATTTTGCATAAGAACTACTGGAGATATCATATATCTAAAATGAATACAATGTTATATGGCAATTATACCTCAATTTTGATCAAATTAGTTGTTGGTCGTCATTTTGCCTTCCAGGGAAAAAGAGCTAGCGGTACATTTAGCAAGTGAAAGTCTTCCATTCCTTTGATGTTTATGAGAACTTGTTCAAATTTCCAAAGTGAAGCAGAATTAAATTAAAATGTATATATTATCTTTTAGATTTATTCTGGAAATAATAAAAAAAGGAATTTATCATGAGGGTATGGGGTAAGTCTCAGAATCACACAAAAGCAGAAGTTGCAGGCAGCTCTAGTAGTCCAGCTGATTGAAACTGTTAGCACAACTGTTGGAGATGATTCACATCTCTAAGCTGACCCCTCAGCCAGGATAGGGCAGGGCACTTGATTGACAGCCTCACTAAGGCTGTGTAGTTTGGGGGAGAAAGAGAAAAGGATCACTGTATACGATGATGGATATTAACTAGGCATATTGTGGTAATCATTTCACAATATATACAAATGTCGAATCACTATTTTGTACACCTGAAACATATACAATGTTATTTCAACTCTACCTCAATTAAGAAAAAGACACCTGAAGCAGAACCTAAACTAGGATCTGTTTGCGACTCTCCCCCAGACAGGCTGAGATGCAAGAATCTCCTGCAGTGATTTCCAGCTTTTTCTCAGTATGATTTTTTTTTTTTAATTTCAAGGACCTCCATGTAATTCTCATGCTTTTGTGTACAAATACAGTTAATGAACAAGGAATGCACAAATGCATTTACCTGAAGCTTGCAAAAACTCTAATTTCCACCAGGAGGCATCAGTGCACATGTTTTTAACCAGAGTACAAAATGGCAAACTGTTTAGATTAGACTGACCATGTGACTTCTAATAATTCAACTAATTTGTTGACAGTTCTCCATGCACCATTAATGTAAGGATGGACTTTAACTGTGTTGGAGACATCTGTGGGATAAAAGAAAAGACATGATTCTAGTTCTGCCTTTCTGTTTGTTGGCTGTGTGATCTTGGCAAATTATTAACCTCAAACTGAAATAACCCACACCCTGTCTTCCTCATAGAGTTGTTCTGAAGAGAAAATGTCTTTAACGTAAAGTATCATTCAGCTTAATCCTCTGCAAAACTCTCACCTCTCTCTCCACCGCGCTTCTTTGTGAGCAGTTAACAATAACAGATATTAAGTGCTCCTTTAGGGACAAATAGATTGTAACTGCTCCACAATTGTTTTCTCCTTGTCTCCTATAAATATCTCCCAAGTAAAAGAAAAGTTTGAAAGAAAGAAAGAGAGAGAAAGAGAGGGAGGGAGGGAGGGAGGGAGGAAGGAAGGAAGGAAGGAAGGAAGGGAGGAAGAAAGAAAAGAAGAAAGGTTCTAGATCTGCGCTGTCCAATATAATACCATTTGCCCCATGTGACTATTGAACACTTGAAATGTGGCTAGTCCGAGGTGAGGTGTGCTGTAAAGTACAAAACTTTACACCAGTCTTCAAGATTTAGCATTAAAAGCTGTAAAATATTTCATTAATAATTTTTTATTATATGTTGAGATGATAATATTGTTGATATATCAGCTTGAACAAAAACATATTACTATAATGAATTTGACTACTAAAAACTTTAAATGATATCTCTGACTCACATTATATTTCCATTTCCTCTTAGAGGGAAAAGAAGTTCCAGGTACACCTGGGACTTAGCTCTTCCACAAACTATCCTACAGAAATACACACGTAGGTACCTGTACAATGTGTGTATGTTTGTAGTATTGTTTATAACATGAAGAAAAGAGCTGAAAACAACCTAGATGTTCAATAACTGGGGTCTGGCTAATAAATGATGATACATTCTTATATAAGACATGTGCGACTGCTAAAAAGCAAGACATTTTCCATAAGAACCACTGGAGATATATACCTAAAATGAATACAATGTTATATGGAAATTATATCTCAAATTTTCAAAAATTTAAAATTTAAAAAAAAAAGCCATCTGAGACACTTATTCTGATTCTCAATCTCTATGTTTAAATAATGCCCTCAAGAGATTCTGAGTTCAGATGTTTGAAACATTGAGACACACTAAAATAATTTATAAGTATATGTAACTACATGGAAAAGATATCCATGACAGTGTTTGGAATAATATTACATGATGACTTTAGTTTATAAAATAGTATTTACATGTGTGTATGTGTGTACAAAGACGTTATTTATGCATAGAAAAAGATTTGGAAGGATAAGCCCCCAGACTGTTACCTGTGGTTGTCTCGGGGAAGTGGAAGAGGAAGAGAAGACGGATTTTCCATGTTTACTTACATACTTCAGTAGTTGTTTGTTTACACATCATTTAAAGGGAGGAGAAGGACTTGTCATTTCATCATTGTTCCCAAGTGCTGGGGAGGGAGGCTGACGGAGGCTGTCAGGCACGCTCACAGCCCAGGCGAGGCAGCTCTGGGGGCGGCCCATCGTGGGGTCCCTGGGTGGGGCAGGTCCTTTCCGGGCTCCCCAGTCCAGCTCCCCCCCTCCGCCCCCCGCTCTTCCCCCTCGGCTGCCCGGACACAGGGAGGAGCCTGCAGGGACTTGAATCAATGACTTAGGAAGAGAGCTTTCCAGTTCGCAGCTTGGCCCGTGGCAGAGCCGAGCCTGTGAGGTCACCCGGCACAGCTGCGAACTATTTCAAGGAAACAGGTGGTGGCTCTGGCCTCTTCCTAGGCTGGGAGTTTGCTGCGAGAGGCCTCTTCAAGGACGACCTCAAAGCCCAGCCCTAGACGCCTCTGCGGTTGGGAAAGGGGAGCACAGGGTGACCTGGCGTCTTCCCTCCAGAACTGCGGCCTCAGCCCTGGTGACACATTCATTCACTGGGAAGATTTAGAACTCCTCTGCCGGGGCTGCACCCCAGATCTACAAAATCCGAAACTCTAGGATGAGGTCTGGGCATCAGCATTTTGAAGGCTCCCAGGTGATCCAATATGCAGCCAAGGTTGAGACCACTGGTCTAACCCTTGCAACAAAAGTCCCTGGATCTGCAGCATCCCTGGGAATTGTGTTAGAAATGCAGAGTCCCAGGCTTCACCCCAGACCTAGTGAATCAGAATCTGCATTTCCACAGGGTCCCGGGAGACTTGTGTGCACCTGAGGGTTTGGAAGTTTTGCTGTAGGCAGGGGCTAAAAGATACACAGACTCTGGGGCCTTGCAAAAGGAATGGAATAGAATTGAATGGAATAGAATTGAATGGAATAGCATGGAATAGCAAAGCCCCTGCCTCCTGTGTGCCCCTGAGAGACCTCCTTAACCTCTCTGAGCCACATTCTCCGCATGGATACAATGAAGATAAGAAATGCTCCTCTTGGATTGTTGTGATGATTAAGCTTGACGATGCCTATAAAGTGCTGGTCCTTAGCGGCAGTAAATACGAGCTCCGAGTTTGTTAGGATCGTACTGATTTTCGTCCTGAAATGCAACCTGCCCAGTTGGCCAGCCTGCTATGAGTATGTGCTGGCCATGCTTCTTGTCCAGCTCATGCCCCATCCCACCAGCACTGAATGTCTTCTCTTTCCAGGGGCTCAGACATGGGGACCAGAAAGTCCATGGTTCAATCCAGACAGTGTCCAATTCCAGAGTTGTTTTTCCTGTTGAAATCATGTGATTGCTCCATCGTTAGGAAAAGAAAAACAGTATAAGGGAGTAGGTTCTCGTAATTGCCATGTAAGCTGCAAATGTGGAGTGTTTCTGTGCCAGCTGGAGAGGAGAAGGGTTTGGGGAAGGGGGTTGCCAAATCTCCGCCTGCCTGGGCTCCTCAATAGCAGATCAACCTCAGATGGAGAGTACGAGAAGCTGTGTGAAGGCCTCCAGGACGATTTGGGGAATGGTACATCATAAGGACAAGTAGTGGACAACATTCAGCAATGCTGTACTTTCAGAGACAGCACGGCTTCATCCAACAATGGTACTGGCTTTTTATAGCCCTCTTCATTCGCTTAACAAGCAGTAAGCATTTTCTAAGTTCCAGGCATTGCACTATTGTCTCATTTCATCATCAAAATTACCCCTGGAGGCTGGTATTACTCTCATTTTATAGGTGAGAAGATAGGCTTAGAGATGTCATTCAAATAGCTGTTGAATGACAGAAATGGGATTCAGACAGAGGCTCTCCAGGGTCCACACAGCCCACTCTGGCTCACTCTACCTACCATACGGCTTCTCCTGAACCCTGGAGGATGTGGCTATGGGGGCTGGAGCTCTTTCCCATTAAAGATTAGATTGTTATTCTTGGTGTTTTTTCCTCCTAGTGTTGAGAGGGCCCACCTGCCTAAGTCCTCTGACAATCCCTTCATCTTTTGAGAGGGAGACACAAGTTCCAGTATGAACTATGGTTCTGTATTTGTCTGCAAACTACAAGAGGTTCAAATCATCCCCCTTACTCTCTTTCACCTTTCCATTGAAGAAATATTTACTGAGGACATCGGGAAATACACAGATGAGTAAAAAGGAGAGATGAGTCCTATTTGAGGGACAGGAGCATGAGAGAGTAAGCCTTGGCCCTGGGGGAGTGGAGAATATGTAGTGGTTTTATGGGCCAAAAAAGGGAGGGTTTTAGGCAAAGGGGCCAGCACAGGTAAAGCCACAAAGACATCAGATGTATCTTTGTGCTCTTCCCCCCGCACCCAATCATCTTAAAATAAAAGCCCATTGGGATTTCCAAGAACAAACCTTATTTTGAATTTTTTAAATAATTCAAAATAATAATATGAATAGTATATAGTAATTCCTAACACTATGTGCCAGCCACCACCCTAAACACCTGATACACATTAACTCATTCACTCCACACAAGAACCCATTTTAGAGGTGAAGAAACTGTGGCGCAGAGAGGCTAAATAACTTGTCAAGGGTCTTACAACTGTTAAGTGACCTAGCCAAGATTCACACCCAAGCCTCCGGGCTCCCAACTCTGTGCTCTTGCCCACCTGCTGTATTGCCTCTCAAATGCCAGATATTTTGACAGACCACTGCAGCCTCTGGCAATCTCCCTTTAACAATGTTTTCTCATAACTCACTTTTAATGCAGAGCAAGGCTGAGATCCAGGAGATCTGTAGCTCTGCTACAAGTATCTGTGTAGTAAAATAATAATAAGATTAAGTATTTGTCAAGCGCCTACTATGTGCCAGGCACAGTGCTAAATTCTATATAGGCATCTCCTCATTTAATGTTCCCCTAAACCCTCTGATGTAGGTATATTATTATCCCCACTTTATAAATATGGAACTGAGGCTCAGGAACCAACCCAGGATGACACCAAGGAGGTGGCAGAACTGGATGTCAATCCCAAGCTGTCTGAAATCAGTTCTCCCTCTCAACAAAAATCCCATGGTGCCTCTTTATCTTGGGGGGTCATTTAATTTTCCTCTTTTTTAGCTTTCCTATCTGTCAAATGGGACTAATAAAAATAACTAATATCTCTATGCAATCATGTAGATTATGAAGGATTCCCAGGTGTATAGTCTCATTTGAGTCTCAGCAACCTGATCATGGTAGAATGACACATCTTCCAACCAGGTCTTGGAAGTCCCAAGGTATGATGCTCCATGATGGCAAAAGGAGCTAGGCTCTTTCTTTCTGCTTTTTAGTCCTTGGCTTTTTGGCTTTATTTTAGGTTTGTTGCCTTGTGAACACAAGGAGGTTGCCACAGCTCCAGGTGTCTCATCTTTAGAAAAGCATATTAAAAGAAGGAAGAAAGTAGGCTGGGCTGAAAAAGAGGCTTTCATTTATATCAAGGAGGAAAATCTTTCTCAAACGTTCCCTCCTCCCCATCTGGTAAACTTCCCCTTATATCTCATTGGCTAGAACTAAGCCACATGGCCATCCCTAGCTACAAGCGAGGCTGGAAATCTAGTCCACTATATGACTTTTTCAACCTCAACAGTGAAAAGTAGGTATACTACTGGCAGTACCGTCCTTAGACCAGGCAAATGGGGTGCTGACCCAGGCTCCAGGCCTCAGGGTCCTGTGTTGGAATGCCTTCCTCACAATTTTTCAGTTTTGTGCCTGAGACTGGTTGGGGCTGAAAGTGCTATCTGGGCGGGGTACCCTGAGCCTGGGTCAGTCCCCACCTGTCCCTACTTCTCCCCTTGTAAGCACTCTTGGACTCCCTATGTGCACATGGAATTGATCAGAGCCCCAAGGAGCTCTTAGATTCATACGGCCGGGATTTTTGGTACCCTGTGGCTGGGTGCTCCATCCAGGAGGCTGGCCTGGAGCATGGATTGCTTCACTGGCCTGTGCACTATTTCTTTTGCAGGATTGCACAAGATGGGCTGCCAGAATGGTCCTGGTGTACTGATTTTGGATGTCTCACTCAAATCATACGCAGGATAAGTTCAGGGCTCTGGGCCACTGACAGTTCACTGCCGAATTTTGACTTGAGCTGCACCTGTGGGCCCCTGCATTGGTCTTGACTGGCAATATTCCAACTATGGTGCTGCCTCTGGTCTATCTGAGGCATTCTCTACTCTGTGCGGGCACCCAGGGCAGGGACCCCCTCCTCTCCATGGGTTCCCCGCCCGTCCTTCAGGGTGATCATCCCTATTTCCTTCTGGGGCTTTCCAGCCCATTGCTCCACAATGCCAACAGGCTTCTCTGGTTGATGTCCTCTCTTGTCTCTATCAGTGTGGTGACATCGTGCTCTCCCTGATCAATCTTAAGCTGTATCGATGAGGGATGGACATTCGTCGTGTGAATGAGATTGTTCTTCTCATCCATCGTGTCCTCCCCTCTGGGCAGTACGTGGCAGGCAGGGGTGTGGTTGACATTGAAAGAGATCGCATTCTAGGAATGTAGTGAATAGAACCTGGAGTTCAAGAGAAGACCTGGCAATGAAGAGCCACTGAAGGGTTTTGGATAAGAGAGAGAGAAATGATAGCATTTACATGTTAGATCATTCTGATAGCCCTGAGAGGAATGGATCAGAGCAGTGTTTAGCAAAGAAAAAGCAGGGCCTCAAACTCAGAACTTTCAGCAGCCAACAGTATCCAGCTAAGATTAGATAACATGGTTTTATTTTCATTGTACTATTTTTGTGGTCAATGTTCTATTTATGGCAACTGATACTGGTATTCCACTGATGACAATGATATAAAAATTGCCTTTCAATAAAGTTGAGCAAAATGAGAGCCAGTTTAAAGAAACAGTTAAGTATATAATATCACAGTTGATACATGGAGAATGAGGTACATCTGCAAGAAGGGTGACAGATGGTGGGACACAGATGACTGAAATTTAGGATACACTGGAATAGAAGAAAATAAGATTAAACACAAGAGACCAACGAGAAGTGTATTGCAATAGTACAGGTGAGACATTTTAAACTTCTTGAGATCAGAGAGACATATTTATTTTGTTTTGCTCTCAGGATTAAGCCTTGAAGGCAGCCAGAGTGACTGTCCAGTTAATACCCTTGTTAGCAGTGCAAACCATTGTCACAGATGTTGAGCTGGACTTTGATGTTAATGCATTCTTTCAAACATTGGTCCCCAGAGCTTTTCTTGACATACTGCCTCAAATCCAACTTTGGGAGGTGGACAGTATAAATAAGTGAAAAATTTTTTTAAGTTGTAAAGAAAAAAATAGCATCTTACATTTTAAAAAGTGATAATCATTTCACAATATATACAAACATTGGATCATTATGTTGTGCACCTGAGACTAATATAAGTCAATTATACCTCAATTAAAAAGAATAACATCTTACTTTAAAAAAATGTTTTAAAAACTCTTATTCATCTTTCAAATTTCTTCAGTTCAAATGTCACCTCCTTTGAGAAACTTTCCCTGATTTCTCTATGTATACTCATTTGTTCCTTGCCCTGTGCTTTCAGTAAACCTTCTTACACATCTAAGCCAAACTCTGTAGAACAATTTCTTTGTGGGTCTTTTCACTAGGCGCTAAGCTGCCCAGTGACCCTGTCTTTCTTTTCATCCATGGCCCCTAGGACTATTCTGGCACAGAAATAAGCAGGAGTTCAATAAACATTTGTGTAACAAATGAATCTTGCGGTGGGGACACCACATTACAGAAGAACACTTAGAAAGTCATTACGTTCTATTGATTTCAAATTCAATGAGAGTTCACAGAAGGGAAAGAGCAACATGAACTAGAAGGTGTATTGAGGGAGTTAAGGACGTTAAAAGGCTTGAGTGGGAAACAGGAAATCTAAATAAAGATTCTTCGCATTACTTCAGCATCTTTTTTTTTTTTTTTTGCGGTACGGGGGCCTCTCACTGTTGCGGCCTCTTCCGTTGCGGAGCACAGGCTCCGGACGCGCAGGCTCAGCGGCCATGGCTCACGGGCCCAGTCGCTCCGCGGCACGTGGGATCTTTCCGGACCGGGGCACGAACCCGTGTACCCTGCATTAGGCAGGAGGACTCTCAACCACTGCGCCACCAGGGGAGCCCCACTTCAACATCTTAATAGCAAGATTTCCCACTTGGAAGAGTATGTGTATGTATGAGTAGGAGATGTTGGAGGGAAGGAGGAAAGGAACCAGGTCCTTGTAAGGGATTTCTCTTGTCCCTTCATCCTTTCAGCCTTGTCAAGAACAACCCTTGGGAACTTGGCTGACATTGTCTACATACCTTTCTCTTCCCAGAATTCCACAGGGCGCTTGGTCCATAAATATTTATTGAATGGAAGCACCTTGCCATAAAGACAAAACTAAACACTGTATTTTGACTGAAGTTCATTGAGTTCATAGAAGGGAGGAGGTTGGGAGGAGTGAGATGGTATTGAAGGATTTCTAGTGGGTATATTGTTGGGCTGGGCTTTGGGACATAAAGACATAGACTCTCCCCCTCCGATGCCTTCCAGTGTTGTTCCAAACTGCCAGTGAAGATGGCTCTAGCCCTCTAAACCAGCAAACGCTACCCTGTCAGTAAAGTAGCCACTAGCCACAGGTAGCTATTTAAACACAATTTAAAATTCAGTTCTTCAGTCGCACTAACCACATTGCAAGTATCCAATAGCCACATGTGCCTAGTGGCTTTCATAATAAATAGCTCAGATGGAGAACATGTCCATTACCATAGAATGTTCATCTGGACAATACAGATCTAAGGAGTAAATCTCCTCTGGGCTGTGGAAAGCTAGAGCGTGAGGGGAAGACAATCTGACTTTTAGCTGTTTTTCACTGGCTTTTCTGTTTCTCCACACTTATACTTTTAGCTACTACACTTTAGGATTTGACTGACATTTCCTTCATTGACAGTTTCTGCACCCTCAGAATGCATGGTGTGGACTTTTTTTAAAAAAACAATTCAGGGACTTCCTTGGTGGCGCAGTGGTTAAGAATCCTCTTGCCAATGCAGGAGACACAGGTTCGAGCCCTGGTCCGGGAAGATCCCACATGCCGCAGAGCAACTAAGCCCGTGCGCCACAACTACTGAAGCCCACGCACATAGAGCCCATGCTCTGCAGCAAGAGAAGCCACAACAATGAGAAGCCCGCACACCGCAACGAAGACCCAATGCAGCCAAACATAAAAAAAAATAAATAACAATTCAGTGATTTTTAGTATATTCACAAAGTTGTGCAACCATAACCATTATCTAATTCCAGAATAGTTTCATCACCACAAAAGGAAACCCCAGATCCATGAAGCAGTCACTCCTCATTTCTCCTTCCCCCGGCTCCTTGGCAACAACTAATCTGCTTTGTGTCTCTATAAATTTGCCCATTCTGGAAATGTCATCTAAATGGGATCATACAGTATGTGGGCTTTTGTGTCTGGCTTATTTCACTTAGCGCAGTGTTTCCAAGGTTCTTCCATGTTGTAACATGTACTGTATCAGTATTCATTCCTTTTTATAGCTGTATAATATTCCATCATACGGAGGCACCACATTTTGTTTATCCATTCATCAGTTGATAAACATTGGGGTGTTTGCACTTTTCAGCTATTATGAATAATGCTGCCATGAACATCTGTGTTCACATTTTTGTGTGCACATATGTTTTAAATTCTCTTGAGTATATACCTAGGAGCAAAATTACTGGGTCATATGGTAACTCTATGTTTAATTCTTTGAGGAACTGTCAAATTGTTTTCTAAATCAGCTGCACCATTTCATTTTGCATATATTTAAGAGAGAACTATTATTTTCTTTACCTGATAGTGCTTGACATACAGAAACTCCCTACTCACTGTTGGGTTGGATGATCACTTTGACCCACATTAAATATCCATTCAGTTTGGAACTGCAGGATGCCCTGTTGACCAGGATAGGGATGTGGCCCCAGTCTCCTTAATACTACCCTATTAACCTGTCAGCGATTTTAGCCAATCAGTTCATGTTTATTGAATACCTATTACTTCCCATTGCCTGACAGCCATGGGAACTAGAATGCTGTAGTGAGGATATAACACAGGTAGGGGGATGACTACCTTTGCCTGGGAGAGTTAGCGAAGGCCTCATGGAGGAAGAGCTACATTAGTTGAGTCTCTAGTGCTAAGTAGAAGTCGCCAAGGAAGAAGTGCCACACAGGAATTAGAACTAAGCAAAGCGTTCTGCTAGATGACACAGGGCATAGATGGATACATAAAGGGTTTCTGCCCACAGGAAGATTCCAGAGTGAATGTGATGGAATCCAGATTCTTCTTCCACTTATCCTTCCAGAGGGCTGAGTTTAGTGTGATGATACCAGGGTTGATCCATTTAAGAAATCGTCTTGGGTCAGCCTAGTTCTTTGCCTGAAGTAGCCTTTCTTTGGAGTGACAGTATGACCAATCCAAATGGAATTTCTGCTTTGGCAAAAGCCACAGCCATGGAAAGTGAGGAACTGATGCTTGGGGAGGGATGCTGGTGAAAGAAACTTCTTCGTACGGTCTGTTGTGCCCTCAGGTTTTTACCAGGTGAGGCTTAGGCTTCACCTATGCCCAGTACATCTTTTCAATATAAAGTGAATTGATTGTCCATTGATATAAACTGGAGAAAACGGAGCTAATTTCCTCCAGGAGTCTTGGGCTCCTCAAAGTAAATGTCTTTCAGCTCACGCGAGGGCAAAAATCAGGCTGTTTAGAATGGGTCAAGCTGGTTTTCACTAGGGTCTTTTATCTTCTTTATCAAACGAAATTTCTCACTCAAGGGTTCTGTCAACATAGGAAGCTAGAACTGGGGGAAATACCTGCAGGAAAATGGTTACATACTTGCTGTCAGGAAGACATTACTGCAACCAAAGTCAAAGTTCCTGAAATAGAAACTGCTATTTATTTCTACTCATTGTCTATCTGGGTGTTTTGCGGGGGCGTCCTTTTCTGACCGGTAGAACAAAGTTCTGGGAGCACCCTGATTTACAGTAGTTGTTTTTAGTCTTTAGAAAGGTTCATTGCAGGTGGGAGAAAATGTTGGGAGGACTAAAGACTATGAAATGCAAGAAGAAATGAAGATGGAAATAATTTTATTCCCAACAATTCCTCTCCATTCTAACTTGTGCCTCTGCATCGCAGTGGGGAGTTACTGAGTGTGTCTTCCAGATGAAAATCTCTCCATACTCAGAGCTGATGTCACTTGTCCACACGGGACATGTGGACATCCTTATGACAGATGTTTCCTGTATTTCTGAATTAATATATGTAAAATATTTGGAAAAGTGACTGGCAAATAATATGCGTCACGGAAACGTTAGGGTTGATGTTGTTGTTGTTATTGTTATTATTATTATTCAGGCTCATCTCCCTAGCTAGGTATAAATTCCTTGTAAAGGAAGATCTAGTCGTCCTTCTCGTCCTTAATAACTTGTTAACGTGATTAGGACCTTGGACAAGTCGCTTACTCTTCGCAAGCTCTGGTTGCACCACAAAAGATTGCTTGTCAAGTACGATTTGGGTCCACGAACACAATTTGGCACCCACTGTTTATAAGCTACTGCCCTGCGTCCTACGCCCTTTTTATAGTAAAAGTATTAAATGAACGTGAAGTCAAATGTAGGAGCGACACCGGAGAAGCAACGATCTCTACCGTCCTGCCTTGACACGCGGTGTGGGAGAGACTCCTAGGCGATCTCCACTCCCTGCTATCCCCCTGCTACTTTGCAACAACGCTTTCTGCTCCGCCCCGTGCCTGGACTCCACTCGCGCGGAGGGGAAGGATCCCGGTTTCAGCGTCTGGATTGGGGCATCTGGGTGCACCGGAGATGCGAGGCTGCTGTGCGAGGGTCGCCGGGAGCAGGTCCGGTCGGCGCCCGGCCCGCCCCACCGCCCCTGCTCCCGGCTGCCCAATCAGGGCGCAGCTCGGGCGCGAGCTGCGGCCAATCAGGAGCGGCGGGAGCGGCGCCGGGAGCTGGCGGGCGCAGAGCGAGCTCAGACTGTGAAGCGGGCGGCGGGGCTGACTGGGAGGGAGGGCGGCGAGAGCCTCACTGCGGACTGGGAGCCCTGGGCCAGCGCAGCCCGCTTTGCCGAGGCGACCTTCCAGCCAACTCTCTGGAACCTGCGGGCGGCGTCACAGGTAACCGAGCCCGCGCCCCGCACGGGGAGGGTGAGCGTGCCCGGGGAGAGGGGCCCCGCAGGTGGAGCGGGCGGGGGGCGACTTGGCCGCTAGGTCCTAGCGCCGCTGGCGCTGCCCGAGCCCCTAGCGCCCTGACGCCTACCTCGGCCGGAGACCCCGGGAGACGCGTTTCCACCAGCCGCCGCCGTCCAGGGGTGAGAGGGAGTGAGGTGAGTCGGCCTAAGGCGGGCGGGGGTGGACAAGACACCTGCGACACCCACACTCATACACAGACGCTGTTTGCCAGTGGGCGTCTTCCCCGAGATCTGAGTCCCCGCGACGTTTTCATTGGCTTGAGTAAGGGAGGCGACAACAGGTGTACTTGCGGACGGTGCTTTTCTCCCCCAACAGCCCCCCCCCCCCCGTCCCCCTGCGCCAGAAATCCCGGTTTGGCATTCTGCCCCACCTTCGGGCTGTCCGGAGACAGGACCCCAGCCTGGCCTCTCAGGCGCGCTGCCCGCTGGACAGCGCCCAGAGGCGGCCTGGACCCGGCGGACCCGGGCTTTGGATGGAGTTTCCTCCTCGCGTTGCCAAGCAATTTGCAGGACACCCGCCTCTCACTGAGATGAAGAGAGTTGATGTGGTGTGTGTGTGTGTGTCCGTGTGTTGCAGCCTCTACTAAAAGGAGCTGCCCGAGGGCTGTGAGTGAATCATTAACTGTGCTCTTGTGCAGCTGGTGGCTTCTGCCTGTCTCTTTTTCTCTTAGGCAGGTCCTTCGTGCTCTGTGTGCCTCACTCTTCTAATCTGTAAAGCACGACAATGCTTTTACCTGCCTGATAGAGTTGTTTTGAGGAGTAAATGAGCCAATGCTGAAAAACACTCAGGACAGCGCTAAGTACTCAATAAACGCTGGCTCTTAGGATTTATTACACGGAGTGGATGGTCTTTTAAAGAGTAAATCAGACGTGTCCAAACCGGCCCAGTGACTATTTGGAGCTCCGAACAGCTTTTTACACTTGAAAGGGAAAAATACTGTTAATAATGTTAAGGATGGTATCATTTAAAGGTCCTGGGATTAAAAAAAAACCAAAAACCTTCATTGGAATGGTGAGAGAGGTAAATGGATTCCAATTAGTATCAGAAAACTTTGTAACATTTGAAAAAAATGGTATGAATGTTCTGTGAAAAGAATATCATGGTACTTTGTTCAATCTTTCATTAATATCGCTGATTTGGGGGGAAACTGTGAAGGTTCTTATACTTCCTACTCCTCCCTTAAACAAGTAAAGTTTAAAAGGAGAGAGAGAGAAGAAAAGAAGAACAAACAGCCCAACCACACAACAGAATGCCAGCAGCTCATAGAAACCCTAAGTTGCACTTCCCACCTTAGGCGATTTTTTTCCCCCGTTTTCTACCTAGGTGGTCTGGTTCAGTTCTTTGCCACTGTGTCACTTTCCTTGTTTAATTTGAAAAGTCAGATAAACGTTTCACTCCATGAATTTGTCTTTTTAAAAGCTAAAGTATCAATGTGTATCAGACTTGCTGGATTTCTGAGCCCTCTGCTACTTACTTGCTTCCTACCCTCTAACAAACCCAAAAGGACCTTACTAAAAATTCTCTAGGGTGATGTTAGTGGGAACCTGTCTTTTCCACCACATTACCCGCATAACCTGGGACGTGGGGAAAGGGCACAGACAAAGGGCCCCAGTTCTCCTAGGGTCTCCAGCGCATTTGCCAGGAGGCTTAGAATAAATACATCCACTTAGAGATAGTGATTATCTTCTCAGAGGGTAAGAAGCCCACTTCCAGATGCAAATCTTTCAAGTGTCAGATTAATTCAGCAGCCTTTTCAGGTGTTGATGAGGGGACCTACTCTCTTCACCTGAGTGGGAGGATTTGAAAGCTTCGTGCTGGAGGAGGGAGGGAGACGCGTGGGGCAGGGGAAAGATTGCTGAGTTCAGAGCCAGACCCACCCCTGGTGAGAACTCTGTCTCTGTGGCTGATGGCTGGGAAACTTGGACAAGTTGCTTTGTTTATCTGAGCCAAAGTCTCTCACGTTGTAAAATGAGGACTCAAAAAAACATTTTTTTTGGACGAGTTCTAAGGATGGTGCTAATGAATAGAAAGCTCCTAGCACCGTTCCGGGCATGTAGTTATAGATCTGTAGCATGCAGAGGAGGTCCGCAAGGTGAGAATGATCAGCTGTACCTGGGAAAGAAAAAAAAAAAAAAAAAGACTTTACTGAGGGGATACACTTGAGCTGAGTGTAGACTAATGAGCAGTTCTCTTGTGCAAACAGAGTTGAGGTGGGATTAGAAGGAAGGGTAGGGCAGAGGGGAGAAGTCCAGATAGAGAGGATATGGGATATCAGAAGTGCTATAATAGTCATTTTAGGCAAAATAAACAAATATCCCCCAAATCTCAGTGGCTTACAACCACCAAAGTTTATTTCTCACATATGCTGTGTGTCCAGGGTAGGTCACTCTCGGTTCTACTTCTCATCTGTCTTTATCTGGGGGTCTATTAAGGCTTAAGAAACAGCCTGTTTCTGGGACAATACTAATCTTGTTTATGGGAAAGGGAGAAAAAGAGAACATGACAGAACAGAACTATTATAGTACTTAATGTCTGCTTAGAAGTAGTAGTTCTCATGCTGTTGGCCAAGGTAAGTCACATGGCCAAAACTGATGTCAGTGGTATGGGGACTCGTAAGCGTCCTGCAAACCCGTGAGGCAGAGCTGATTAGGAGGGAAAGTGCAGAAGGAAACAAGGCCAGGAAGGTGTCCTAGAGGCAGATGTTGCAGGGCCCTGGGTTGTGTGCCAGGGTTTTGGGACTTTATCCTATGGGCAGGGAACAGCCGCTGAAGGTTTTTCTTTTTTTTTTTTAATTGTTTAATTGAAGTATAGTTGATTTACAATGTTGTGTTATGCTGAAGGATTTTAAGTTGGGGTTTGGTATGATCAAATGTTCAGGCTGAGCACACATCTCTCGTAGCAAAGTGGGAAGAATGAAATAGGTGAGACTTACAGGTAAGAGATGATGAGGGCTCGGACTAACACAGCAGCCTCAGATCTCTCACTATCTGTCACATGACTTGAGTCCACTCCTAGAAGTGGCTCATTTGGCACTTGGGTGGCTTGTCTTCTTAACAAGTTTTCTCCTAAAATGGATGTCTCTCTCATCTTAAAGTCCTTATTTTATAATTGTCACCTAAAGCAGCTGTTCTCAAAGTTTAGGGTGCATTAGAATCACCTAAAGGGCTTGAAAAAACACAGATTTCTGGGCCCCACCCCCAGAATCTCTGAACCAGTAGGCCTGGGAACAAGCATTTCTGAGGGGTGCTCAGGTGATATTGCTGCTGCTGGTCCAGAGACCACACTTTGAAAACCACTGAATTAAAGGGAGAAATTAAGACATAGTTGAGGGAAAGGCCGGAATAGAATGGAAGGAGGAAAAAAATCTGGAAGGTCCCAGCATAATCCCTGTGGCAGTTTTGCTGAAGGCTGGCTCTGGCCACAAACAGTGGGGTCTGTAAGAGTGACTGAGTCTCTAGGTGTATATTGAATTGCAGATGCAATTCTCACAGTGAGGAAATGAAAAAAGCTCAGATTCTGAGAGGTAAGAAGTGTGCAAGTGCTGCTTTATCCCCTCCCTTGTGATTCTGCCCTGACTCCCTGTCAGCGAGCACATTGCCTGGTTCCAGACCTTGCACTCAAGTCGGCCAGTGTATTTCCCACCCTGATCCATCTCATTGCTTGTCATCCCAGTTCTGATATCTTTTGGAGCTGGGTTGGCCCACTGGGTGGACATTTGGCTGAATTTTAAAGTAGTCAGACCAAGAAATTGCTCTCTTCTCTTGAGGTCACGTTCACGAATAAACATCTGTACCATATGATCATGCAAATTGTGATCAACCCCCCTAGATACATAACCCCCTGAGAACCCAAAGTCATCCATGGTTTGGCTTATACTAATGGCTGGCGCAAGTTGTGACAGTTCCCTTAGCTGTGACTCACTGCTCCTGTAATGAGAGAGCATTCCTGTAATGAGAGAGCCTTCCAAGATCAGACGTTAAGGAGAAAATATGTTGGCGTGTACAACGTGACAGAAGAAATAAAGCATCGTGAGGGTTTGTTTTCTTTTTGCTGTATTTTTCTCAATCTTGGATGTGACAAAAGTTTGAACTCTACTGGGGTCTAGATAATCAGTGATATGCCTGCCCAACAGACACCACGTGAATGAATGAAATACTTTCAGGGTCAACATTTTGAGTGCTAGCTAGCGGGTTACAGTATTTGTTTCAAGGTGGCATGAGTGTAAAATGGTCCATTGGGGTGTTGAATATACTGGAAATTCTATGCCTATTAAATTTGTATAAAGTAAGAAATGTCATGGTGGGCCTAAGCTATAATGCGAAGTGAGTGAGATTTGAAAAGATACTTTTCCTAATAGAGATTTTTTTAAAATAAATTTATTTATTTTATTTATTTAGTTTTTGGCTGCATTGGGTCTTCATTGCTGCCTGCGGGCTTTCTCTAGTTGCGGTGAGCGGGGGCTACTCTTCGTTGAGGTGCGCGGGCTTCTCATTGCGGTGGCTTCTCCTGTTGCGGAGCGTGGGCTCTAGGCTCGCGGGCTTCAGTAGTTGTAGCACGTGGGCTCAGTAGTTGTGGCTCGTGGGCTCTAGAGTGCAGGCTCAGTAGTTGTGGTGCATGGACTTGGTTGCTCCGCGGCATGTGGGATCTTCCCGCACCAGGGCTCGAACCCGTGTCCCTTGCATTGGCAGGCAGATTCTTAACCACTGTACCACCAGAGAAGCCCCCTAATAGAGATTTGACAGACAAATGACACCTTAACGGTGTGCTCTTGGAGACGGGAGAATTCCCCAGGATTCTGGGTACCTCCAGAGGGGGGATGTGAAAGCTTAGAACCATAACCTCTGTCCAGCAGGCCTGAGGCCAACTCTGTTGGTCAGATCTGTCTGTTTCGCTGTCCAGGTAATTTTGGAAGGCCAGCTGTTTCCCCTCTTCCTGCAGGGTTGGCCTTAGTGCTACCTTCTCTTGGTCAACTGTACGGTGAACTCCTGCAGTTCCCTCAATCTCAGGTCTCCAGGAAACTTGGTCTAAAGTTTCAAAAGATGTAGCAAACAAAACCCTAGACATGAGTGAGAGCCAGTGAGGAAAGGGACACTTAAACTAGCCAGGAGGGACTTAAAACACTGATCATAGTCATTAGAAAGTGTTACTATTCACTGTTGCTTAGCATTTATCCAGAAATTTGATGTTTAAGTAACATACATATTAAATAACTAGATAACTAGTATACTCTATGTTTATTTGAATAAATGCTATGATGTATACCATATATATATTCAATGTCTAGCAATTTCTGGTGGTAGATTTCCAGTGCTATTGTTGTCTTTCTGAAATATAATAACGTAGATAGAAACAACCAAAATTCTATCGACAGATAAAAGAAGGGCAGGATTGAAAACTCTAAGTCCCATGAATCTTTTGTCCATTGTGTACACCTCTGTCACTTCAGCCGGCCCTGCACCAACGCAGACTTGTGTGCACTGAGGTGGCCTCACCAACAGGTAACAGATGGTCAATGTTCTTTACAATATTTAGTCACAATGAGGAGTGTGAAGCTACTTGGCAGATTGCTAATGGCCCAGTAAAATCTTTGGAAGGTGGCTTCATGTGAATGGCATTGAGCATCTTCTAGGTGCAAGGCTCCGAGGAAGACATCATGAGGAATTCAGAAAAGTGTAGTACTTAGTCCTCTGACACGGCCTCTAATCTGAGAGAGAAAAGGCATAATATTTACGCAAAATTAATAATAGGTACGTAACAGTGAGGCCAAGAGTAGGCATATAATAAAAGGGGGTATGCATGCTGTGAATCCAGAGATGGGATCTTTCTGAGGTTGTCCTGGACGGGAAGGCTCATGGAGGAGCAGTCGCACTGGATCGGAGGTAGAAGTAGCATTTGGGTGGAGCATTGGGGTTTAGGGAATGGACCTAAGTGATCTGTGGCTCTGCTGGTCAGCACAGGCTTGTTTAGGACTGTGATTCGACTTCTGTATCTGGAGTGAAGGGGTCAAGTAAGAGAGGAGAAGGGAAGCCTGAGCTTCTTGAGGTCTTCCTTTCTTGAGCGCCCTCGGACCATCTAATCCAAATATTCTGACGGGGGCTTCCCTGGTGGTGCAGTGGTTGAGAGTCCACCTGCCGATGCAGGGAACACGGGTTCGTGCCCCGGTCCGGGAAGATCCCACATGCTGCGGAGCGGCTGGGCCCGTGAGCCGTGGCCGCTGAGACTGCACGTCCGGAGCCTGTGCTCCGCAACAGGAGAGACCACAGTAATGAGAGGCCCGCGCCACAACAGTGAGAGGCCCGCGTACCGCAAAAGAAAAACAAAAACAAAAACGAATATTCTGACGGCTTACAGCTCCTGACAAATTAAGCCATTCATTGATTCATTAGAAGATGAGTAACACTGGACTCTCATTTGACCTTCTTAACATTTCATTTTATTAATAGGAAAGCACTTTGGAGCTAAGGATGACGCACCACTTTATCAATACAATCTAATCCTATCATAAACTCTGTCAAACTGGCAGGTGGTTGGTCTCTCTCCACTTGCAAAATGACTTGGGAAAGTCAAGTGACTTGTTTAAAGTCATGCAAGAATACCCTGGCACGTCCACATCCCTGGATCCCACCTCCCTGACATTTGGTGGTTCCCAGCGTCATTTGCTTTGCAGATCTCCATAGGGATGGTGGCTCTAAGAACTTGGGTCCTTGACATTTAGTTAAGATTTTCTCCATCTATTATTGTAGCCCATGGAGGCCCTCAACTGTAACCCCAAGAGGTCCTCGTTAATTTTAATCTGGGGATGAGATAATTACACCCTTCTCTTTCAGGCTTAATCCTGGCTCTCACTGTAAGAAAGTACCATTTCAGTGCTGTGGGTCTGTGCAAACACTCCCATCTGAATGAAACAGCAATCTCAGCACTTTTCATGCCAAATGCCAACCAGTATAGCAGGACTATCAGTGGCTTTCAATCTGCTTGAACTTTGAAGTGAGACACCAGACCCTTACCAGCAGGATAGAATCACTCCATTGGCTGCCTTTTGAAGTTAGCTAATTGCTTTAAAAAAAAAAAAAAGTGAGATGCTTTAAATGAAAACAGATTTTATTTCTGTTTGCTTTAGAAACTGAATATGTTTGTCTGTCTTTCCTGACCTAAGTTTTTAAAAGAGGGAAATTATAATACCGTGGTTAAGTGGATAAGGCTGGGGTGATCCATAGCTTATTCAGTTATACATTGTTTAAATGTTGTCTGTTTTGTGAACCCAGAGCTGTCAGAAATACAGTTTGACTTGTATCTTTGCCAAACATAAAGAATTTTTTTAAAAAGTTAATTTATTTTTGGTTGCGTTGTGTCTTCGTTGCTGCGCACGGGCTTTCTCGAGTTGTGTCATGTGGGGGCTACTCTTTGTTGTGGTGCACAGGCTTCTCATTGTGGTGGCTTCTTTTGTTGTGGAGCACGGGCTCTAGGTGCGCGGGCTTCAGTAGCTGTGGCACGCAGGTTCTGTAGTTGTGGCTCACGAGCTCTAGAGCTCAGGCTCAGTAGTTGTGGTGCACGGGCTTAGTTGCTCCGTGGCATGTGGGATCTTCCCGGACCAGGGCTTGAACCTGTGTCTCCTGCATTGGCAGGTGGATTCTTAACCACTGCGCCAACAGGGAAGTCCCAAACATAAAGTATTTTTTTTGACATTACTCCTTGTCCCTCCATCTCCCTCCACTTCAGACTGAGCAGTTGAAAGGTGTGAAAAACTTTTTTAATCAAAATTATCAAAATCACTATCAATAGCTATTATTCATTGAGTTTTACTAATTCCAGGTCCTTTGCTAGCAGTTCACTCCGTATTATCTCACTTAATTTCTGTCTCAGCTCTGTACGGTTGGGAAGAGTGGGATCTCAGTTCACAGACGAGACAAGCAGAGGCTGGAGTTGAGTAGTTTGTCAAAGGTTGTAGTGGACCTGGACTTTGCACCCTCTTCTAATCACTTAGCTCTAGAAACTGTGCCCTTAGTCACTATTGTACTGTATCTGGAAACAAAAGGAAAAGTGCTGGGAAGAGTTAACAGGGGCTGTCTGTGCACTCTGACCACACCCACGGAGATCCCTGTGGGAGGAAACGGCCCTTGTTTTTGCTCCCTCAGTTCACACTATCAGCAGGGCTGTTGAAGCACACTTCCTTCTCTTCTTTTCCCTATCTCGTCCTCCTTAAATTTTTTGTTCTAAAGTATCATCCAGAAAGGGGGTGAGTTGGGGAGTGGGGATCTGTTAGCGTAAATTCTGCGTGTCTCTGTCACTCACATCAGCCTGATTGGCATAGGTGGGCGGGTGTGTCTGCAGCAGCTCCTCTAGCTGCACCATCCATCACGCACAGCACTGTGCTCATGGGACTAGGGGCTCTGATCCCTGTCATTTGGTTGCTTCTCTCCTGTGAAGAGGACAGAGAACGTACAGCCAGTCCTGGCTGGGCACTTGGCAGAGGTAGGTCCTGGCCATAAGAAAGCCAGATAACACGGTAGGTTCATTTATGCGGACTCTGGAGCCAGACTGTCCAGGTTTGAATTGTGTGGTCTTGGGCATTATTTAACTTCTGTGTGCCTCAGTTTCTTTATCTGAATAAATGGGATAATAATAGTACCTACTTTATAGGGTTCTTTTGAGGAGTGCATGAGTTAGTTAAGTGAGTTGTAAAGCACTTTGAGATCAATGGCTGGCAGATAGGAGGTGTTACATACGTGTTTATCAAATAACACATAAAAAACGAAGTAGTAGGTGAACATCATTGTTTGTAGGTAGACAGTGGATAAAGCTCCATTGTCTACGATGGATAAAGCTCACCTGACTGCTTTAGTAAAGGTACTCATGATGAGTTACATGCAAATGAAATAATTATTAATTGTACTAGTGGAGTTTGCCATTTTAAAGAATCATATGAGAAATATGTTTGTAAACTGCCTTTTTGTGAAATGAACATGAGAGAAACAGTGTAAGAGGAAGAGGGAAGTTCAGGATGACTTGATTTTTTTTTTTTCCCCAGAGCTATTGGAGAGATAGAGCTGCCATCATCCTGGGTGGGGAAGGCTTCTGCTGGAGTGGTTTTGGGAGACAGAGAGTAGTTCAATTTTGGATATGTTAAGTTTGAGAGGCCTGTTGGACATTGAAGTAAAGGTGCTCTGTGGGCATCAGTGGTGTCAGGGGAGAAGTCAGGGCTGGAAACCTCTATGTGGTGGTTTATTCCATCTAGCTAGAGATGGCATCCAAAGCCATCGTGAAGGAATGGAAGCAGACAAAGAAGAGTCCGAGGGCTGAACCAGGGGGTATTCCAGCTCCAGTGGAAGAGTCAGGCTGTTTCCAGTTTTCTAGTTTGTTCTTTCCTTCGATTTGCAAGTGTGAAATGAAGGGTGGACCTACTCAATGCTGGTGTTTTCTTTGGCTAGTTTATCATCTGAGTTCTGTTAATGCTTGGACTTCAGAGTCAGTAGACTCTGATCAGATACCAGTTGACCTCATCCTAGCTTTGTGCCCTTGGGCAAGCTACTTACCCTCTGACACTCTGTTTCCTTATCTTGAGATGGGAACTGGTAGTAAAAATGCCCATCTCAGAGATTTGAGGGCTCAGTAAGTGCAGCTGTATTAATGCTATGAAGCTGTTAATCGCTTTATCACTGTGAAATTCTCCCTGTTCGTGCCAATGTGTGAGAAGTGAGGAATTTTTAAAGCCCTTTGAATTTTGCCTGAGGTGGAAACCACATTTTAATTTAACCCACACTGCTGCTATTTTCCTTCCTTCTTTTTATTAAAAATAAAAGAGTGAGGTCAAGGGGGTACTGCAATAAATTTTACATGTCAGCCACTTATACTTCCTCTGTAATTGAAACACTGCATCCAAAGATCAGATCTGGCCTGTAGATGTGGCAACTGGTATGTGAATCACAGACGCACAAGCCTTCAGAGACCTGAAAACAGAAACACGGAAAAAAATGGATATCCCTGGCAGTGTCAGTGTTTCAGTATTATATATGCTAACCTCATACGTGCTCTTTACCACTATGAGCCGGGTAAGAAAGTTCTCACTCTTTTCCAATAAATGAACTGATCCTCCCGACTGTTTTAAATTCGAGTTTTACACTTGGTTGGAAAATGCATCTAAGACACTGGGTTTTCACTCAGCAAATAATACAATTATGAATTTTTTTAAAACGTCTCACTCTCAAAGCTCAGTAAGAACCAAGAGATATGGCGAATGAAATTCTGAAGTCTTGTCTCTCAATTCTCTAATTAGAATGTCTGCCGTGTTTGCATATGTGGTTTATATGCAACGAATTTGTGGCTTTTCTGTTTTGCAAGAGTTACTGTCAGCGAGACGTCTACCAAAAGAAATACTACTATTAGTGGTGACGGGACCAAATATATGTAACGTTGTGGTTGGTGTCTAAATCTCTGCTAGAATTTTTGAGAAACCTTCTCCAGATGGAGGTGGGTGGTGTGAGGACTGAAAGAAAACATTAGAAATAACCAAAGCAGAAGAATTAATAGGCAAGAGTTTGCAGTGATTACATTTTTCTCTCTGGTCTTTCAGGTTGAGGAAGTAAGGAGAATAGGCATAAACTGTGGGAAATTTCCGTCAACTTGGAAAAAACAATAGAATAAATAATTCTTAGCCATGAGGTGAGAGCCCAGGCAGTCACAAGGTCAAAGGATTCTGTCCCATTTGTCTGTGGTGACAGCCTCTCC
>NW_020837965.1:6956804-7059029 GCF_003676395.1 Aethalodelphis obliquidens | reverse complement strand
CTTTACCCTTAAACAATAGAAGTGTCCCTGGGAAGCTGAAAAGGTACATGCAAAGGGAATTTTTAGAAATCATATCATTTCAGAAGTACACCAGTGGTTATACTGGTTTTCTATATTTTCCGAATTTTGTTTAGTGAGATTGTATTCCTTTTATAATAAATAAATAAGTAGGTAGGTAGATAAATAAAAATTAGAAAAATAAATTTAAAAGAAGGAAATACACTAGGAGTGTGGAGATGGGTGTGTTGTCACCATTTCAAGGTGCTAAGTTGCTCACGTTTTATAATGTGAGGATTATTTTGTCTACAAGTCATAATACTTAACATATCTGCTCTCTCTATTTACAATCTGTAAAATGTGCCAGGTGTCAACAGTGAATGTCACCCATCAAAACCCAAGACCTGCTCTACAAAAGCAGGGCCAGCCCTCAGTGAACAGATACTTCTTCAACTTTCACACTGTGTGAGACCCACCCTGTGTGCCCTGTTCCTTGCCGCTGTCTCTGGCCATTGGAGACGCTCACGTACCCCTGCCTTCGTCAGCAGTGTGAACTGGGAGGTCTCTTGTTTGTGAGGGGCCTGCTTCACAGGAATAACGTTGCAATCAGCCCAGGGCCCGGCTGTAGCTGCAGCCTGTGAGGCCCACTGCGGTAGCCTGAGTTTTTAGTGTTTGGCTGGGCTGTTTTGGTTTTATGCCTGTGTGTCTGTTTTGCTGGGGCAAGAGGGAGGGGAGGGATTCTTAGAAAAGGGAAGGAGATATCCTCTGCATTACTGAAAATGGAAATAAGGAATTATCAGTTCAGGGTCAGTAGAAGCCACAGTGCCTGGCTTCCTTCTGCTGTGCTCCTCTGGAATGATTTTGCTTAGTTTGGAAAGGTCTGAAAGTGACATGAGCTAGATAAATTGTTCTAGGGTGGAGCTTTTAGCAGGGAGTATGGAGATCCCTAGGGCATTCATGGAGGGACCTTAGGAAAGATGTCCTGAAATTAAACAGAATGTTGCATGTATGTGTTTTTTACCCAGAGATGAAGACTTAATTTATATCTCAAATAAATCCAGAGAGTCATACTTCAAAAAAAAAAAAACAACAATGGTTAAGAAGTTCTAGGGGGAGGCCCAGAGTGTATCCTGGCCTTGGCCCTAACTAGAGACCCCTTCCTGATGGATGAATTGCATATGTAGTGGAAGTACCAGTGTGTAAAACATCTTAGGTGAAGCCCCTGCTGCAGAAAGATGAGGAAGGTTTTACTTCCTCCAGTGCTGGAAAGCTGGAAATCCAGAAATGTACGACTCCTGTGCTTCTGTCGAATGCTTCCTGTTCTTCTCCCTCTCTGTGTCTTATCCTGGAGCCTACAGAGCTCCCTGAACTCTGTATTACCTGAAGAGTTCACTAGCTGAAGTGAACACTAATGTCTCTTTTACCTGGTCTTCCTCTTGATTCTAAGCGAACCGGGTTGAGTTTCCCTGCAATTGGGAGGTTGACTTTGGCCCTGGCCTCCACAATGTGACAGGAGAAGGCATCTATAGTGAACTCCTGCCGGGCTGTTCATCCTGAGTCCAGCATGTAAATGTTGATCTTCCCACCCTTGGTTCTTGCTTCTCCTCATATTATACATTCTCTCTGGGTGACCTGTCAGTCTGTGTGATGAACGCTCATCTCAATTCTTCTGAGCTCTCAACCTGTCTATTGAACAGGACCCATAGACATCTCAATGTGGTTGTCCCGTACGCCCATCAAACTCATCAGGTCTAAAATTGAACTCATCATATCCCTACCACCCCTCAAGTATTCTTCCCCCTAAAGTCCTCATCTTGGTGAATAGCACAAAAATCTATCCAGTTTTCCAGGATCCTTTTTATCCACCCACCACTACTCCCTCAATCTAAATGAGCCCCAAATAGACTTTCTCCCCATGTCTTGATGATCTTACATTTTAAATGGCTCATAAAAAACATGCCCCCTTTTTATCCCTCAGCTTGCAATGCCTGATCACTATAATTACTAGCTGGTCTTCCCACCCTCCAGTCCACCTTCCTCATTGCTTCCAGAATGATCTTTGTAAAATACAACTGAGTCATGTTATTTCCTCATTTAAAATTGTTTAATTGATCTCCATTGCCTTTATGGCAAAACCCAGCCTTCTTGGCATGGCCTGCAAGGCTCTGTCTGACCTGACTCCCAGTCTTGCCAGCCTCTTCTCTTACTACTCTCCATCTGACTCATTACTTCAGTCAAACTGAATTATCTATAGTTCAGAAAACACATCAAGTTTGTATTCATCTCCGAGACTTTGTATGAACACATTACACTTTATTACAGCTGTTTGGAGTGGGGGACTTATTAAAAATCATACACTTCAAGGTTCTAAGTCATGTACAAAACAGATACCATCACTTCAGCTCTGCATCACCCCCTCCCCACCTCTCACCCCTTTTCTAACACTAACCCTGAATCTCTGAACTTGAACCTCATTTCTCAGCCCCATCTCCCCTCATACCATGCCTTATCTCCAGATCCTAACCCATCCCTGATGCATACTTTGGGAGCTGGGGTCAGTGATGGGTGATGTTCGGCGGGGGGTTAGGTAGGAGGGAGGTCTGGGGATGAATGTAAGAGCCAGGGATGTCCGTTGTGCACCCTTTTTTGGTAACAAACAGTGGCTTTGCATGTTAACACAATCCATTTAAACAGGGCTAAGTAAAATGGCACCCTCTAATTGACCATATTGTATTGTCCTGTTTTGTTCTTATAGATGCCATTACTGCAAGTCCTTTCCCCCTGCCTCTACTTTCTGTTCACCTTTCAAGCCTCTGCCCAGGTATCATCTTCCCTCAGTTATTCTTCGCTGACCCCAAGACTGGGCGAGGTGCGACTCCTCTGTGTGCTCATGGCACTGCTGGGTTCCCCTGGGGTAGCTCTGATCACACTGTATTGTGATCATCTTTTGTTTGCCTGTCTCCCTCTGCCAGGCAGGGTCTGGGTCTTAGCCCTCTCTCTATCCCTAGGATTTCACTAGAATATGCCTAGCAATAGGAGCTGCTGAATAAATGCTATTGAATGGGTGAAGAAATTAATGGGTGATGTCCTATGACACCTGCAGAAACTCAATGAGCACAAATAGCCCAGAGTTCAAAAAAACCTATAGATCATCTTCTCTGTGTTCTGTGTATGTGGGATTGCATACCAGCATTGATTCCTGCCTAGGTTTAACCTTCCTGTGTTGGCTTCTGCTTAGGTACCACCTCAGATTCTCTTAGCCCCACCTGTCTCTTAGATGCAGTGGTGCCCAGTTCTACTGGTCTCTACCATCCTGCCATCCAAGGCCATGCTGGGGTTCCTCCCACCACTTCTGGACTCAAATGAAGAACCACCCTGCAGGGTATGGGATCTGGCCTCCCCATCTGCTGCCAAAGGGACCAGATGATACATCCCAATCGTGTGGGGAAGTTGGGTCACCATGGAGTGAACTTTGACTAATGGGGAACAAGAAACAGGCAGGAGCTGGCAGATTCATTCCCTCTGCTAGCACCATTTCCTCCGATGGAAGCTTTTGAGATGCTGCGGTTCCTAACAGCCTCTCTGGGGACGTCCCGTGTGACCGAGCACGAAGCTATGATTCTTGTGAAGTCACAGCCAGTCCCACTCCGTCGTACATTTGCTTTTGCTGCCTCATTTCTCTTCTTCCCTCACTTTTGCTTCCCTGGGATTGCTCTAAAGCCCTGGCATAGAAGCTTGGTCTCAGGCTCTTATTTTCTGAGGAATCCAGCCTAACATACATTCAAACTACCACCATTTCTCTAGAAAAATGGGCCAATAAAGGTAGAAGAGAAAGGAACACCACAGGCCAGGTGGTCTCTAGTGTATGGATCTGTCATGCCTTAGCTGGGAGTCTGAGCCTGCAGTCATGTACCCTTTATCCTTCCTTGTCCATGCTGCATTGGACCCCCTCATTTAGGGGAACTGGGAAGATGGGTTCATTAGTAGAACAAGATCCATCATTTGGAACCTGTGACCTCATTCCTGTGCAGGCTGGCCATCTGTTCCATGATTTCTTATTTGAAGATACCTTTCTAATTAAAAAAACAAACAAACATGTATCTTTAAATGTCAGTGATGCCGTGGAATATTATACATCTATGAAAATTGATCCTTATGAGGATTTGTGATATATTCTGGGTTTAAAGTCTAGCTCCAGTTACTACTTGTGTGGCCTTGAGAAAGATCCAAGCCTTGGTTTTCTTATCTGAAAAGTAGACATTAATAATAGCACTGTTATAAACTGTGTAAAGCCTAGATAAGATTATGCATGTAAGGCCCTCAGCACAGTGTCTTACAGAGTAAGCAGTCAAAAGATATTTGCTATAGTTACTATCTATTTTTAAAATACAACTTGAGAATAAGAGAGTGTTCATCTCTATATAGAAAACAAATTTAAGGTGAGATTTTGTAGTTCTTAGGTTTTATTGGGTTTTTAAGAGGTGTTTTCTTGGTAAGTCTCAGTCCTAGTTTTAATCTTGCTAAAACAGGTGGGAGGGCCTGGTAAAAAGCTTCCATGGAAGTAGTGTTTACCTGCTAGATATTTTGTTGGAGAACATGTGAGAACCACATAGAGTCTGAGACCAGTTAAGTCTGTTTCTCACCTTCCAGGTATTTTCAATAAATTTATATCAATCCCCAATTAATAAATTTGTGGAAACTAAAGCGGAAAAGTTTTGCAATTTTGTTATGGTCATTCAGAGAATTCATGCCAGGGAAGATCCCAGGAAAGAGCTTCCCCCTCCCCGAGGCAAGTTTCAGTTTGTGCCAAGTAAATAGAAAAGTACTTCCTCCATAGATGCTTGTAATCGGGATTAACAATGTGTACGCTGATATTTTTTGCCTTCTTTTTACAAAAGCTCTATTAAGAGTCGTAAAACTTTAAACTGTGATCATGGTATATTATTATTATTATTATTTTAAAATATTTATTTATTTATTTATTTTTGGCTGTGTTGGGTCTTCGTTGCTGCATGCGGGCTTTCTCTAGTTGCGGTGAGCTGGGGCTACTCTTCGTTGTGGTGCGCGGGCTTCTCATGGCGGTGGCTTCTCTTGTTGTGGAGCACAGGTTGTAGGCACGTGGGCTGCAGTAGTTGTGGCACTCGGGCTCGGTGGTTGTGGTTCGTGGGCTCTAAAGCACAGGCTCAGTAGTTGTGGCGCATGGGCTTAGTTGCTCCGCGGCATGTGGGATCTTCCCGGGCCAGGGCATGAATCCATGTCCCTTGCATTGGCAGGTAGATTCTTAACCACTGTGCCACCAGGGAAGTCCGATCGTGGTATATTATTAACTCCTTGCAATCGGGCTTCCAGTCTAGCTGCCTTACTTTATTCCACAAATGCTTGTTGCTTTCCTTCTGTGTAGCCGGCCTGGAGCTTTGGCAGTACTGTGAGAAAGGGCATGGACCATCCCTCAAGGAGCCACCACTCCAGTTAACTTTCTTAAGGGTCAACAGTGACCATCCATGCCCCATAAATGTCTCTTTACAGCATTTAACACTAGAGAAACTTACCTTGAAAATTCTCTCTTGTCTTCATGATCCTAGAGGCCTCTGTTTTTTCTCTAACCATCTGACGGACACTCTGCACCCCCCGCCCCCGCTTTACTTCCTCTCACCACACAATCCAAGAGTCAGACGTCTTTTTTGTCTTTTTACTTCCTCCATTGATAACCTATTCACTCCCTTGGCTTCATATATCTTCATTTTTAAAATGACTCTAAAATCTAACTTTTTACCCCTAATTTTTCTCTAGGCCCCAAATCTACATCTTCTACACCTTCCTTCTGGTTTCACAATCCTTGAATCTCAATGTATCCTAAATTACCTCATTTCCCACCCCCAGTCCCAATTAATTCCACACTCCTAATTTCCCTAGGCTATTTACTGGGACCTTCTCTGCCCTCAGTTCAGCTGCCATTCTCCTGATTACCCAGGCTTAATTATTATTTCCTATCACTGTTGCTTCACTGGTGAGTGAAGAATAAGCCCAAGGATTCTTATGGCCATAGCCAGTTACTTTCATCTTCTTTCCCAGTGGAGGTTTCCTCCTGAACATTCGACATTTCCTTTCTTTTTCTAAAGTGTGGATGTTGAGGTGGGAGGGCGTGTGCTATTTCAGGGCTGCTGGAATTTACACCCGTAGGGCAGCAGTCAGATAAGGGGCAGGGTCCCCATTGCTTCGTGCGTGAATGGCGCCACCCAGAGTTGTGCAGCACTGCGCTGTGGGAGTGTTATTTGGGAGGGGATGGAGTGCTGGGGAGGGCTTCTGGTCAGTAGGGATGCTGAACACGGCAGTAGAAAGACTAAAGAGGAGTTGGCAGTTCAGCCCAGGAGGAAAGTTTCATTTCCACAAAAGAAGGATAGGGATATAGTTTTCCTCTTTGTCATCTACCTGGGGGGAATAAAGCTCTGTGTTTTTCTGAAGGTTGCTGCCTTCTGCTACACAGGTTGTGCGATTCACACTGCATAGACACCACTCACATAGGTGACCACATAAATGAGGTCCCAAAGCCGCCCAACGTGGTGTCCCGCCTATGGTACCTTCTTTCACTAGACCTTTCCAGGCCAACGAGTGGCCCACATCCAGCTGAGCAGGCTGTTTCCTGTCTCAGGCTGAAACTCACACCACTACTTCCTTTTTTCCCCAAATTTCTAAGATTTCCCCCTTCCTCCACTTTCACTTCCTGAATGTCAGGACCATAGGAATGAAATCAGCAAGTTCGTGCCTTGTTTCTCCTACTCACCCTTTATTAGTGGAAATAATAACGGTGTTACGTAACATTAATGGAGCACTTACAGTATTCACTGTGCTGAAAGTCTGACATGCAGCATCTTCTTTCATCCTTACAGGAATCTCAGAAACTATCAATACTAGGTGAAATTCAGGTTTAGAGAGTTTGAGACATGCCCATGTTTACAGTTAACGACGGGGGGACCTGGCCTGCCTGACTGCAGAGCTTGTGCTGTTCATTTTCCTAAGACCCAGGCTAGGTATAGCCTCTTGCAAGAAGCCTCCCTGGGTGACCGCATCCCACTCCTGTGACCTTTGGTGGTCCTCCATAGTAACCCCTGGGTTATTTCAAGTTCAGGACCTCTTTGACATAGGGGAGAAAGACCAATATTCCTTCCTGTTTCTGAGGTTCTCAGTAAAGACTGAAAAACTTCTAAGACAGGGTTAGAAAAGTATTAGGACCTTTTTTGTATATTTGCATGAACGAAATTCAAATGTTCAATGTATACTCATACACATAGAAACCCACATTGTAATATAATTTTGCTACATACAAGGTAACTATAGGAGCTATAAATGATACTCATTAAACTCTCTGTGAAGGGTGGTTTGGTAATGGGACATGTATTTAAGGTTGGAGGCACATCTTTCAATCCTTTCACTGTATTTCTGTGAAGAAACATGTGCTTTCATTTTTATTAGTATTTAAAGTCCTTTGTGAGTATGAGGCCATTGGCTAATTGACCTTTCTGGATTCTGTATTATCTACTTCTCTATACCTAACGTCTAGCACAGAGTCAGGACTTGGAACATAGTAAGCTTTTTTTAAAAAAATATTTATTTATTTGTGTTGTTTTTGGCTGTGTTGGGTCATCGTTGCTGTGCGCGGGCTTTCTCTAGTTGTGGTGAGTGGGGCCTACTCTTCGTTGCGGTGCGTGGGCTTCTCATTGCAGTGGCTTCTCTTGTTACGGAGCACGGGCTCTAGGCACGTGGGCTTCAGTAGCTGTGGCACACGGGCTCAGTAGTTGTGGCTCGCGGGCTCTAGAGCGCAGGCTCAGTAGTTGTGATGCAAGAGCTTAGTTGCTCTGCGGCATGTGGAATCTTCCCGGACCAGGGCTCGACCTGTGTACCCTGCATTGGCAGGCGGATTCTTAACCACTGCACTGCCAGGAAAGTCTAACATTTTAAGCTCTTATTTCTTGTTGGTTGGTTGGTTGAATGAGTCTATGAATTGTTTGAGAAAAGTCTACAAAGTCAGAGCAGTTTTGGTTGGGATCCCAGCACTGCCATTTACTAGCTCTCTGGCCTTGAGTGAGTTACTTAACTTCTCTTTACTCAGCTTTGTCATCTCAAAAATGAAATTTTTTGATTAGTACTAAGAGTACCTACCTCAGAAGGATGGTGGGAGGAACAAAGGAGATGATCCGTGAGATGACAAAGGTGAGCCTGCACATACGTAGTCCTTGGGTCCAGGGCAAGGAGGTAGGAGATAGGGCCGTGGGCATCACTGTTAGAAAGCAAGAGGCACTGCAGCTGCTCCCTTCCCTGTGCCTTTGCTTCCCTGACCAACCATGGGGAAGAATGGTTGGTGGCCCCAGGAGAGTCTGCAAAGCACCAGACTTTGTTTTCTGGGCCCCTATCCCTTTCCACATTCTCCTTGATTGACAAAAATATGCAGAGCTTACTTTTTGAATCATGCTCTGCAGTCTACAGAGCACTCTCACCCACATTATCTCGCTTAATAATTATTCAAAATTGTAAAATTGTCTGTGGTTTCAGGAAATTCCTGCCCTTGTTATGGAATGCCTGGTACTTGCCCCTCTCCTGCTGATAGAGTTATCACCAAGGACATTTGTTTCTGTATTTACTGAGTTGTTTAGCAGCATTTTCATTTTTTCCACCCAAGCCTGAGATTCAAAGAATCTCATAGAGAAAAGCCGCATTTCCAACCTTTTTCTAAGCAGCTAGCTATAGAGTGGCCTGCTTGGTCCAGGACCTCTGGCTCCTACATGCCCTTGTATTGAGGGACAGAGCATGGCAGCTCTCCCGAACTTGGGCTCCCTTCTCTTTTCTGTCCATTTGGAGTCACAGGGTCCTAGGGCTTGGCTGGAGCGTCATAGTGTTAAAATATATATAACAAAAAATGTATCATTTAACCTTTTTTAAGTGTATTGTTCTGTGGAATTAGGTACATTCACATTGTTGTGCAATCATCACCACCATCCATCTCCAGAGCACTTTTCGTCTTTCAAAACTGAAACTCTGTACCCATTAAATAATAGCTCCCTTTCTCCCCACCCCACTCCAGCCCCTGGCAGCCACCATTCTACTTTCTGTTGCTATGAATCCAACTACTCTAGGTACCTCATATAAGTGGAATAGTATAATATTTGTCCTTTTGTGACAGGCTTATTTCACTTAGCACATGTCCTCAAGGTTCATCCGTGTTATAGCATATGTCAGAATTTCCTTCCTATTTAAGACTGAATAATATTCCATTATATGTATATACCCCATTTTGTTTATCCATTCATCTGTTGATGGATACTTTAGTTGTTTCATTGTCTTTTGTCTCAACTAGTACAGTAGCTTCCTAATTGTTCTCTTTGCTTCCATTCTTTCCTCTTCCAATCTGTTCTCCACTCAGCTTCTAAAGAGGCAAATTGAATTTTGTTACTCTGCTTTAAATCCTTCATTGGCTTTTCATTGTGCTTAGAATGAAATCTAAACATCTAAATCTGGCTCACAAGACCCCATATCTACATAGTTCATAAACTGAACTACCTTTGCAACCTTATCCCATGCCCCATCCTCCTTGCTCCCTCTATGCTCAGTTCAAGTTTTTTCTTTTTTTTTTCTTCTTGTTAATTTTTTCCCATCTCAGACTCTTTGTGTCTTTGGTCTTTTCTACCATGAATACACTCTACTTCTTGTCATGGTCTGGGTCTTCTCATCCTTCAGGTAGTAGTTAAATGTAACCTGTTCAGAGAGAGCTCCTATCACCCTATATATTATAGGATCCCTTGCTATTCCTTGTCTGAACCATTTATTGATTTGCAGGATTCTTATTTGTTTATAGTTGACTTGTCCCGTCCCTGTTTTCCCCTCTTGGATAGAAACCCCTTGAAGGCAGGGTCTGTATCTATCTATTTTGTAACCCGAATATCTAACAGGCCTTTACTAACAATTTGTTGGATGAATTAATACATATCCTATTTTATTTATTTGATTTTTTGGAAACATTTATTTTTAATTTTTATTTATTTAATTTATCCTTGTTGCACCAGGTCTTAGTTGCGGCATGTGTGCTCCTTAGTTGCAGCATGTGGGATCTAGTTCCCTGACCAGGGATCGAACCCAAGTCCCCTGTGTTGGAGGGTGAATTCTTAACCACTGTACCACCATGGAAGTACCTACATATCCTATTTTTAGAAAGAGTTTGGTGATTCCACAATTGGTTCTACTTTTACTTTCCTTCCTTTGTGCTCATTCTTCCTTCATCCCACCTCTGACACCTTCCAAAATGCTAACATCCCTAATTGAAGAGTCATTGGCATGATATCATCATTCCTTCTCCAGAAAACTGGTTGAATGTTTGTTGGCCTCCTGATTTTCAAAGGAAAGGCACCCAAAATTGTCGTTTAACGTTTTGCACTGAAAATGATCACCCTTTCAGCTTTGCTCCTTGTCTCTGGAAAGGCAAGCTAATTTTGCAGTGGCCTAAGTAAGCAAGGCAGAAAAAGAAATTAAACTTTCTAGAGAGAGAAATCCATGTAATATGTTCCAAAGTGCTACATGTAAAGTTTAGTGGTATTTTGCTACTGTATTGTTTTTTAATTTACTCCGTACTATGGGCAATAGTTGATTTTTGTTGAAATTCAGTCCCTTATCCATGTTTGGAAATTGTCTAAAGAAGGCTATGCCCAGGCCCTTGAGATTCTGAGCTCTAGAATTAATTCTCCCATTTTTTTTTAACAGTTTAACATTTTACTAAATCAATTCCCACGAATTCCAAATTGCAAATATAATTAAGGACAACAGATTCTGTTCTGCCTTTTAAATCTTTCATTTTCAAATCCATCATTAAGACAAAAAGTAAACAAAAATTAAGTCTGCTGCAAATTCATGATTTTTCTTCTTGAGGGGAAAAAAAGGAACATTATAGTAAAAAGAATGCCACTGGGTATACAATAAAGCACACGACACACGGTTACAAAATGGGCTTCCTGAACTCTGCCCCACGTAGAAAACACTGCTCTCCCTGCTGCTCTGCGTCAAGCAGGAGTTCATTAAAATAAAACTATAAAATCTCCTAGGTTACACTAAAGTCAGACACGGTCTGGAACACAGTGCTTAACAACAGTAATGTCAACTATCAGTGCTAACGTAAAAACATTTTAGAAGGTCAAAAACAATTAAACTGGAAACCAAAACCTTATTTTCCCTAGATGAGCAAAACTGAAAAAAATGAAAGGGTTCCTGCCTCCCACTAGGAGTGGAGGGAATCTTTTTTTTTTTTTCTTTTTTCTTTTCTTTCTTTCAAATTGGAGGCGGGGGCACGGTGCGGGCTGGTTCTGCAGTTCCTCAGCCTAACTGGCGACCAGCTTGGCCATTTCCTGCACGTAGATGCCTATACTCTTGCTGTCAAAAAGCACAAAATACACCGTTTTGATGGAAGAGGACGTTGTTGACATGAAGTAACTGGAGATGGCCCTCAGGCTCAGCTGAGCTGCCATCTGCTTCGGAAAACCGTTCTGCCACTGCCGATGGATGGAAAGGCGATGGACTTCAGCTTCTTGTCATCCGCCAGGGCCAAGCAGTTCTTCAGTGTCTTTTCCAGAAGTTCCTCACACTGCACCCCAGATGGGACTGTTACAGTGGATCACAAACTTGGCGGGCAGGCCATGGCCTGCGCTGACAGCGGCTCCAGCTAATTCCAAGGGCCCGTTCTTTTTCCGGAGTTCCAGAACAGCTTCCACAAACTCCTTGCCACCCTTCTTCTCCAGCGTGTTTCCTAGTTCCTCTTTAAGGTCAATGTCAGCATTGGTAGGATTGATTATGGCCTCCACCTCAAAGCCGGCTAAATTACTGATTTCACTGTGAATAAGGTTTGGCTTCTGGCCGAGGAAGAGGCTCTTGGTGGAGAGCACAGTGAAGCCATCGGCGGGTGTGCCCTCGGTCGTGCTGTCAGCGCTGGCTGCCTTGCTGACTGCTCCCTGCTTCTTGGATTTCCAGGCCCTGTTCTTGCCCCCTGCTTTCTTAGACACGGGCTTCTTCTGGGACGGAGACTTGGCCTTTTTGGCTGGGGGTGGTGTGATGATGGCTTCCGACTTCCCTTTGGATCCTTGTTTCTTCGCTAGCAACTCTGGATGGATGTTTGGTAACACTCCCCCGCTGGCGATGGTGACTCCTTTTAGCAGCTGATTCAGCTCTTCATCGTTGGCCACGGCCAGCAGGATGTGCCGGGGCGTGACCCGGCCCTTCTTGTTGTCTCTTGCTGCATTGCCAGCCAGCTCCAGAATCTCCGCTGTCAGGTACTCCAGGACGGCGGCCATGTACACAGGCGCGCCCACTCCGATCCTGTACTCGGGGTGGCCTTTCTTGATGTACCGCAGCATCCGGCCCACAGGGAAGATGACTTCTGACTTGGCGGACCGGGACTTTTAGTGGACTTCTTCTCACCCCGGCTGGACATGGCGGTGGCCCTGGAGATGGATCAGTAAACACAAGTTCTGGAGGCTGGAGAGTCCAAGATCAAGGTTCTGGTACAGTACAGTTTCTGGTAAAAGCTCTCTTATAGAGCACACGGCCACTTGTCTTCACTTGACCTTTCCTCTGAAGAGCTTGCTGAAATGCAGATTCCTGAAATCCACTCCCAGAATTGATTCAATAAGTCCAGGTTGGGCCCCAAGATGTGCCTTCTTAACCGCGTCCTCTCTTCCGAGAACCTTAACCGCATCTTGTATCTTTTGTCCCATTTTTAAACTGTAGCGCTGGCACAGCCTGGGTGGATCCTCTGCCCAGTATGTGACAGGCTGAAATTAAGGGTTGGTCACTGTGTTCTCACCTGGAACTCAGGATCTCCTCTAAGCTTGTGACTTTTGTTGAGAGAATTCAGTTTTTTGTGGTTGTAGGATTGTTGTCTCCTTTATCTTTCTGGCTGTCAGTTGGGTACCACTCTCAGCTCCTAGAGGCTGCCCTCAGATCCTTGCCCTGTGGCCTCCATCTCAGCAGTGGGGAACCTTCCTTTCACACTTTGAATCTCTCTGGCTTCCTCTTCTGCTACCAGCCAGAGAAAACTCTCTCCTTTTAAAGGGCTCGTTGATTAGCTTAAGCTTGCATGGATAGTCACCCTATCTTAAGGTCAATTGATTAGTAACCTTAATTGTATCTGCAAAATCCCTTTTGCCATGTACTATGACATAATCACAATAGTAACACCAGGGTGTGGAGATTATGGGAGTCATCATAGAATTTTGCTTGCCACAATTTCTCTCTCTTATTTTATTAGAATTGCATTTGCCTGTAAGTATCAGAAAACTTGATTATAATAACTTAAACCAAAATTTTTTTTTCACATAACAATATATATAGAGATGAGTGATTATTGATCTGGTTCAGTGGCTCAATGACATCAGGATCAATGACTCTGTGATTCTCTTAGCCTTTCCTTGTGGTTATAGTAGCTCCAGCCAGCCATCATGACTGTATTCAAGGCAGGAAAGAAAGAGAACATGAGTAGGATTAGGACAGCATGAGTAATATCTGTTATCTTCATTGGGAATGCAAAACAGAACATAGATAAAAAACACTTCTCAGAGCTTTATTTCTGACCATACTTCCATTTATGTCTCATTGGCCGGAACTTAGCCAAGTGGCCACCCAAAGGTTCAAGGGAGGCTGGGAAAGCAGGAATAGGAATTATTGTGATTGACTCAACCAATAATGACCTATCCTCCAGTGCTGGATGATAAGAGGAAATGGATGTTGATGATGTAGCTAACATATCTGTTATACCTGTTCTCTGGAAGGTAGAATGTGGTATAGTGGAAAAAATGCAGAATTTAGAGTCAAGAGACTTGTAATCCTGTCCCACCTCTGTCATGGTTAGCTGTGTGACCTTAGACTAGTCAAGCAACCTCTCTGAGCCAGTTCCCTTACCTATCAAGTGAGAGAAATTTCTGCTTTACTTATCTCAGTGTTATTATAAAAATGGATTGAAATTACCCATGAGTTTCTTTGCATCCTGGAAATATATACTAATTGTGGTTTTTGGTAAGTATTTGGTATAAAAATAAGAATGTATTTCATGGATTCTAAGAAATATATGTATGTATATATACAATTTTTAATATTTTATAATCTCTGAAATTAGATGCAGTTTACAATCTATGACAGCTTCAAAGAAATATAATAACAATATTTTGTTAAGCTTCTTGGAAAGTTTTAGGGTTATGCTTAGGAAATATGGCCATTGGAACCCACACACTCCTATAGACTCCTAGGAAACTGACAGTCTCATGATAGAACATCTAAAATATAGATGAAAGGAAATTATCCACACCAACTTCCTACTTTCATACAGGGAGATATTAGTATCTCTATTCCAGATGTAAAACTGAAGTAAGCTGAGATGAGTTTACAAGATGGAGTAAGCCATCTTCTAAGAGTTCAAGGTGCTAGAAAGTATTCCACAAACTTTAAAGCTTGACCTCCTACCAGGGTTATTCACTGAATGTGACGTACTGTTCAGCTACCTAGGGATGTCATTACGGGTCACTGCCTCAGGAATGCACCGAGATCAGAGGCAACCTGTTTTGCAAGTCAAGTGTGACATAGATCCTTGACTCTGAATGTGGAGCCATGAAGTTGTTGGATAGCACAGCCATCAAGATTGTTTATTTTGAAGAAAAATCACATGATAGAATAATTATCTATCTAACATGAACTCTGTTCTTTCACAAAGGAAAAGAATTTTAAAGAAGAAGGAAAAGAAGCAGTGTTCCAAGTCCTTAATCTGATTTAGGTCTTTGTCACAGGGTAATCAGGCCTTCCAGGCTTCTGCTTATTCTGAGAATTTATGAAGCAAGCAACATTGTTACTTTAACTTCCTGACAACTTTTGTGATTTCTTCTTCTTTTTTTTTTTTAAAGATGTTGGGGGTAGGAGTTTATTAATTAATTAATTTTTGCTGTGTTGCGTCTTCGTTTCTGTGCGAGGGCTTTCTCTAGTTGTGGCAAGCGGGGGCCACTCTTCATCGCTGTGCGCGGGCCTCTCACTATGGTGGCCTCTCTTGTTGCGGAGCACAGGCTCCAGATGCGCAGGCTCAGTAGTTGTGGCTCACGGGCCTAGTTGCTCTGCGCCATGTGGGATCCTCCCAGACCAGGGCTCGAACCCGTGTCCCTTGCATTAGCAGGCAGATTCTCAACCACTGCGCCACCAGGGAAGCCCTAACTTTTGTGATTTCTGTAGCCCACTGTGACAGAGGCTGCAGAGTGTAAAACCATGCTTGGTATTATTTTGTATGACTGTACTGAGCACAATTCTGAGTGCTTAGTAGATGCTCAGTGTAAGTTTGTTGAATGTCTTATTTTAGAAGAAAGTTCTAAAGAAATACAAAGAATTCACACAGTCTTATTTTTTCCCATTCTTCCTTTCTTCTCAGTTTTCCTTTTGACCTTTAGTTGCTTTTCCTTGACCAAGAAAAATTTGAGGCTTTACTTTGGAGTTTGGAATTGGCACCAGGATCTAGATTAAGATGTATTTGCATAAACCCTTGATAGCAGGCTGGATAGCATTTGTCAGTAACCTCAAAACCCAACAAGTGGATGCGGAGATTTTTAAAGTAACTGTCTAGTTGAATACATATGACAAAGAGATATAGAAGGAAGATCACTAAATTCTCAGATTTAAATAACCTCTAACCAAGCAAGAATTATTTTATGATATTTTATAGCACACCTAACCTAACAAAATAGAACATTGTCCCAGCTCTGAAAGGATGGATTTAATCCATATGGCTATATGAAACCCTCCTTTCCTTCTCATATGATTTATAAATGTTCTGTAAAACTTCTTATTAATATTTCCAGGACATCAGTATAAAATCACCCTAGTATAGATGATCTGCACTAGTGTCTTTTTCTTTTTTTAAAAATGAGCACAAGTCAGTAAGGAATGTTTCAGGGGAGGACTTTCAGTTCTTGCTATAACTGGTTAACAAACTGGTCCTTCTGCAGTAAACAACCACAAAACCAGGCAAAATGTATCAGGTAACTGTTTTCAGGTATTGGTCAACAGAAAGCACAGTATTTCCGTCCTGAGTGAAGGAAAACTCATGAGGTGAGTCTGATGCTCACCTTGGCTGTCTTCCAGGGGAGGGTTTCCTGATTGCAGCGGAGTATGCTAGAGTCTTAGCTGAGCACAGCACTCCTGCTGAACTAAGGAAACACAGATCTGAGTTTGGGGCAATTGAAGCAGCTAGAATCCACAGGGCAGTGCACTAGAGAGGAGAGGGTTGCATAGGGCTGGGGGGGAAGAGGACTCCCTGGGTACACTCTCTGGGTGTACCCAGGGAGTCCTTGGCCAGGCTAGAGTGCCCATGAACAGGTCGAAACTATATGAGATTTACCAAAAATGGCGGCTCCAGGGTTGAGAATTGGACAGAGATACTAAAGGTCAAGCAGCTGATACTAAGGGACACTGGTGGTCCAGCCCAGAAACAGTGGAAAAACCTTTTAACACCTTAATAATATCCCAAGCATCCAGAAAAGACACAGAAAATCTGTGTCTTAGGGGCAAAAGTCTATGCTTTCAAGCAGGGTTGGTAAATTTCTTTTTTTTTTTTAATATAAAGGGCTAGATGGTAATTATTTTAAGCCCTGTGAACCATTCAATATTTCTCATACCTACTCAACTCTGCTATTGTAGATCAAAAGCATCCAAAGACAACATGTAAATGAATGGGCATGGTTTTGTTCCAGTGTCACTTTTTTTTTTTTTTTAACAAAAAAAGGCAGGGCTTCCCTGGTGGCGCAGTGGTTGAGAGTCAGCCTGCCGAGGCAGGGGACGCGGGTTCGTGCCCCGGTCCAGGAAGATCCCACATGCCGCGGAGCGGCTGGGCCTGTGAGCCATGGCCGCTGAGTCTGCACGTCCGGAGCCTGTGCTCCGCAACGGGAGAGGCCACAACAGTGAGAGGCCCGCGTACCGCAAACAAACAAAAAAAAAGGCAGAGGGCTAGACTTAGTTCATTGCTATAGTTTGCCAACACTTGCCCTAGAGTAAGGCCTACTTTAAATCTACCCTAACAAAGCTTAGAGCCAAGTGCTGTCAAGAAAAATTGCAAGGGAAATTGAGTTTGGAAGTTGAGTCCTGCGGTAGTTAGAGGAGGTTGGGGAACATCTTTGACTTTGCAAAGATTCATCCAACAAAGTGGAAGACCAAGTTTATGCAAGCCTATGCAAGATCAAGGTGGGCAGACAGTTTGACTTCTGGCAAAAATCAACTCTGCAGAGGAAGATCAAATCTAGAATGTCTTCATGTATCCTAAACAATTGTTAGGTATGCAAAGAAACAGGAAAATATTACCCATAGTAAAAAAAAAAAAAAAAAAAAAGTCAATAGAAACTAATCCCCAAATGGTCCAGATGTTGGATTTGGCAGACAAAGCTTTTAAAGAAACTATTATAAATATGTTCAAAGAACTAAAGGAAAATATTGTCAGAATGAGTGAATATAAAGGCATCTCAGCAGAGAAATAGAAACTATAAAAGAATTTAATTTAGTTTGGACTAACCACATTTTAATAGTTACCTGTGTCTAGTGGCTGCTGTTGGAATTGAATAGCACAGTGTTAGATCAAAGAGAAAGGGGAATGGACAAGTTGCCCTGTATCCAGGTTGTTTCCCAAGCTATCTTATACATAGTGTTTATTTATTTTTTATTTTTTTAAAAAATGTATTTATTTATTTTTGGCTGCGTTGGGTCTTTGTTGCTGCGCGCGGGCTTTTTCTAGTTGTGGCGAGTGGGGGCTACTCTTTGTTGCGTTGTGCGGGCTTCTCATTGCCGTGGCTTCTCCTGTTGCTGAGCACGGGCTCTAGGCGTGTGGGCTTCAGTAGTTGTGGCACACGGGCTCAGTAGTTGTGGCTTACGGGCTCTAGAGTGCCAACTCAGTAGTTGCGGCGCATGGGCTTAGTTGCTCCGCTGCATGTGGGATCTTCCTGGACCAGGGCCCAAACCTGTGTCCCTTGCATTGGCAAGCGGATGCTTAACCACTGCACCACCAGGAAAGTCCTACATGGTGTTTAAATTAACCTTTCTAAAACATTTGCCAGCTCAGAAGACCTGAAGAAGCTACCTACTATGTGGTAAAACAAGTTAATTTGTCCATTCTTTCATTCATTCATTCAGCTATTTACTCAATAAACATTTACTAAATGCCAGACCCTAGTCAAAGAGTTGGAGATATCCACAAGAACAAAATCCAGTCCCTTTCCTCAGGGAGCTCACAGGCTAATTGACATGATAGCCATATTAGCAAACAGGTTCATTATCATTTGATAAATGAGAGTAGGTAAGATACTACCAGCATACAGAAGACATGGTGGATAAGGAACAAGTGGGATTAGTGGGAGTCAAGGAAGGGTACCGTGTATCAGAGTTCTTCATTGCAAACAACAAAAACTGACTCTGGCTAACACAGGAAGAAAGGAGCCACTGAGGACTTTTTAAGCAGAGTTGTGGCATGGGCATCTTCAGGTTTTAAGCAGACCACGCTGGCATAATAGTTTGGATAATAGGTTAGAGGGGATAATGCTGAAGGCAGGGAGAGAGATAGTAGACTAGTAATTGTCTGAATGAGAGACATTGAGGGGCTGAACCAAGGCAGTGGCTGTGGGAACGGAAAGGGTAGTTTCAGGAGTTCAAACTCATTCTAAAATTGAGAACTGTCACTGTCCCAACCCCTCCTTTTCCAGTGCACTCAACTCACTCCCACCCTCTTCAGATAAACAGCGTAACTCACTGTGAACTAGACATGCCATTTCTGCTCCTTCTTCCTCGAATGCCTTTGCCCCTCTGCTCATTTTCTCAGAGCTCTCCCTTCCCATTTAAGATGCAGCTCATGACCACCTACTGCTCAAGCCTTCAGTAGTCTCTTAACACCCTAACTCTCTATAAGGTTGCTGTCATTGTTTTGATGGCTAACTTGTCACAATAGGTTAAAGAGCCTATTGTGTTATTATATCACTGTCATACCTCCCTGCATTCTACTGTAAGCTACTAGAGGCTAGTGATGCTGTCTCAGTCAGGTCCTAGAATGGGTCCAGCACAGAGTACCCAGTACACGTTCCTGATGATGCTGGCCCCTGGCTCTGTGCGACACATTAGGGTCCTGTTGTGGCTGATAGCTTCCATCACCAAATTCCTGCTCGGTACAGTCTGAGGAATGTTTATCTCCCATAAGCACATCTCTTGGGTCACTGTCTGCTCGTAGACTTTCACCAACTTCCCATTTCCCACTGAACTCTTCTCCTCAGCTGTTAAGGTCCATCAGTCCATTCTCCCCACATTTCCCCAGTAGATACCTCAGCAGTCATCAGACTGACCTCTTTACTGGTCCAAAAACAAGTCCCATGAAGGTCTGATTCTTAATTGTCACTTAGACTAACCCCTGTCCCAAGGATGTCCTTACTCTTCCCTTCCAGTGTTTCAGAACCAAGGATGTCCTTCAAATCCAAAAACCTGCTTAGTCCCTTATGGTTCCAGCCCTTGCAGATCTATGACCATACTGTCACGGCATTTCTGGTGTGTCTTCCAGCAAGCAGTTGTTCCCAGATTTGTTGTGTTTGCTGTCCTGAGCATCTTCCTCTCCACAGCTAGATTGCAAGCTGCTTGATTGCTCAGTATCCCAAGGGTGCCAGATACGTTTCTGGACACCTAGGGCTCCTGAATGCATATTAGAAGATTGGCATAAGGCAGAACTATTTCTCGGACTCCCATCTTATCAGTCAACTGCATTCTCCACCCGCCACCCCCACCCCTGCCCCATTTTAGCGTGTAAGGGAAGCCGAGGAAGAAGCTTCTCTCTGGAATGGCAGCCCAGAGACTTTAGTGAGATTTTTAGTGTCTCTTGGTCAGCACTGCTACTGATAGTGAGTCACTGCTCGCTTGTGGTGATTCTAAGCCTCACTTTATGATTCATGTTCTAAAAACGGGGTGAGGTTTTTACAGAGAAACCAATTCCGTTGTGAACGTAGCCTCACAATGATCAGGTTCCTCTGAGGGCTTCCAGCTGCTCGCCCAGCACTCCTCAGGGTCAGGCATCTCAGGGTTCACCGGATATAGCTGTTTCACGGCAAACACCTAGAATCCATTTCACAGGGTTTTGATAGGCGGTTCCCAGTGATAAATTTGTTCCCCCAGCCTTTCTTGAGACTTTTCATGGTCTGTAACCAGCCATGTCTGGATCTGGGATGGGCAAGTTGAGGAAGGGTAGATAAATCTTGGGGGCTCTTCTTTTGTTCATACTTCTGAGTAGTAGTCTTGGTTCCTCAGCCAGAAAGCGCTTGCATCTATAAAGAGGAAGTTGAGTGTGTGACTCCGTTGAGCATCTGGGAGAACTGCTCTAAAAAGCACTGAAAAGGGAAATCACTAAAATCAGAATGTGTAAGTGACAGAAACGGGGTGGTTTTGTGAAATTTGTGTTCTGGTCCCAAGACTTCGACTGGCAAACAGTGTACCTTTTGTGAGTCATTTACCTACGGTAGTGATGACCACAGTTGACATTTATAAAGAGCTTGGATTGGGGCCTGGCATACAGTAAGCCCTCTGTAAGCTCACCTGCTATGATCGTCATCATTGTTACATAGGGTTTTTCAGTCCCAGTACTAAGCACTTGGTGTATGTTATCTTATTTAATCCTTAAAATTATGACATGAGTTTTGCTGCAGAGGGGTGAGCTGAGGCTTAAAGACCGTACAGTACTCAAATCCAGACAGTGGAACTCCCGAGCCCATTTCAATCTCTGTTGTTACTATGCCTGATTTCCTTAGGCCTCAGTTATTTTGTTTTTTTTTTTCCATCTGTAAAACTTGAGAGCTGGACTACTGGCCTTTAAAATCTTGGAGCTCTAAAATTTCTAGATATTTTCTCCATTATTTTCACCCTTTTACTTCTCTCCTTCCCCTTCCCCTCATCCACCCACACTCATCCGTGAATTTCGCTGGATTCATCATCATGGGATGGGCAGGATGTTTTCCCCATTGAGCTATGATGCTGCAAATGTCAGCACATGGACTTGTAGTATTGTGGCTTTGTGGTGGTTGTTGGAACTGGTTTGCATGCTGCTGTTGTTGGGAGAGGGGGAATCTGACTCTTCAATTTTACTGTCTTTTCTTGGCCTGCAGCCATTGCCACCTTGAGTGATGCTAACATTTGACGGGCTTGAGAAAGGCTTAATGGGAGAAGCCCACTGGAATCAGCTCTTTGGGTCCGTGGACCCTGCCTGGTTCTCTGGTGAGATCTGGTTTGGAGCACTCACTCTCCAGGCTTTTAGCACATGTCTGGTCCTGTGATTGGTAAGGATCTTAGGAGAGGAACTTGGAAGAGAGGTTTCTGGACTTTCCATTCTGCGCACAGCTTGGATTCCCTGGCAGATTTCCAGTGAGGAGTTTCACTGATCATTTCATTATGGTTCCATTGTCATTAATGTCTGTAAAGTACTTTAGTTGGTGGTAGTCTATATATATTCTCTAGTATTTTTCTTTGTGGCTATGACCCAAAGATTAGAGTGTTTCGGCATCAGAAGACCTGGGCTCAAGTGTTGCATCTATTACTTCCTAGCTTGGTGCAGGTGTGTACCTGCTTGTTATGACCTCTACTTGATCATTTTTTTGGTGGTCTCTTACTATGGAATAAAAAGAGTCCATTTGTCACTATCCTAGGATGTGTGAATTCTTCCACTTAGAAACTTGGGAGAAACATCTTAGAATCTTAGGGCACCAAACAAAGGCTTTGAAACAGCAAAAGTGTTGGATAAGTCACTTAACTCCTCTCAGCCCAGATTTCTTCCTCTGTGAAAGAATTATAATAATTCTTACCCAACTACAATGGCTATTCAGTCAAAGTATGGTATGAAAATAGGTTTCTGAAAATCATAGATTCTGTGGGAAACATTACTTGTTTTTAGGAAGTATCATGCAACAAAACTAATTGTTTTAATTACCAAAACAAAAGCTATTAAATGTTTCTATTCTCTTTATCGTTAGCATAGATTATTTACTGCAGATAATAACCTGTAGTAAAATTTCAATGTTTTCTTTTTATTGTGCACCAGCTAGAAGGCTATAAGTTAAATTATTCTAGACTAAAGTGAATATTGTGAGTATTCAGTTAATAAGAACTGATGCTGTTCAAGGTGGATAGTAGCTCTTATGTGGAAACATTAATTCAGATTTTACTAATTCATTATAAGATCAAGAGTTAGGTGCCAGTTGTAAAAAGACATTAATTGTACAAGCAATATTATGAGTCTATTAAGTATCCTTACATGGAACATAATTGCAATGTGAGTAAAGGCTAGACTTTTACATACTAATTCAAACTGTCCTAGAGTGAAAACGTGTTTCTTTAACTCACATTTTCCACTAAAGTAAATATGCCCTACCCCCTTACTCCAAATGAATAAGATGACTCCTTTTCTGTTTTTCTTGATTGGTAAATCATGCTTGGAGATACCATCTGGAGATGGTTGGGTTTCTGCCAAAGATTTAAATCAGGCTTGCAAAGAGCTACCTGCCTAAGGCAAAAAACCACACTGATTTAATAGGAAAGAACATGCTTTTATTTTGCCATCTGGTAAAGGAAAGTGAAAGCACTTTGAAAAATTTTAATATTTGTTCTACAATGATGGCCTTATAGATAAAAGTATTTCCAAAATATAGTAACTGGGAAAATTGGAGAATCTAATTGCTAAAATCTGCGTGATTATTTATGTCTGATTTGAAGGCACATACAGAGATCTTGATGCTAAAAGCAGATATTTCTGTAAGAGAAGTGAAGGCAAGACAGGGATAGAGAAAGGTAAATAGGTTGGAAACGACCCAGACCTCCTTGTGGGCAGTGTTGAAAGCTCAAGACCTGAGTGGATTGGTTATAATGTGATGGTTATCCCTTTTACTTTTTATTTTTTAAACAGATTTCTACTTGGCAGATTAACCAAAGGCAAGAGAGGCTAATCTGTCTACGTTCTGAGTGCCACTCTCCGCAAGACCCCCATAACAGACCCCAGGCCCAAGTCCACTGTGCTACCAGACCCCCAACCCACCCCACCCCAGGCATTGCTCTGGGGTCTGCCTGAGGCCAGCAGTGTGAAGATGACCAGCACCTTCCTAGCATGACGACCTTGGACCATGTGATCGCTACCCACCAGTCGGAGTGGGTCTCTTTCAATGAGGAGCCGCTCTTTCCTGTCCCTTCTGAGGGTAAGGAGAACTTCCATCGCCTAAGTGAAAAGATTAACAAAGAACCACACCTGCTTGTTATGGCTTCTATTTCATCATTCTTTTGGGGGGGATCTTGATACGGAAAACAGAGCCAGTTTGTCACTTTCTTCAGGTCCAGATTCTTCCACTTAGAAGCCTGGAGGAAACATCTTAGAACCTAGGGCCCCAAACAAGGACCAGGAAACACCAAAAGTATTGGCTGCTTTCTTCCAATGAACATTAACTTCCTATTTCCAAAGTACTTTATGCTCAGTCTTTTCGGTTATTATTCCCAACAGCAATTCAGATGGTCTCAATTTTTAAAGCATAATTGTCAAGAGTGACAGGAGCTGGAGCCAGATCCCTCGGGCTCAAACCCCGGCTCCATTATGGATGAGTGATGTGTCCTTGGGTGGATAATTGATTTAACCTCCCTGGGTGGTGGTTCATCTGTGCAGTACGGGTAATCACAGTACCTACCTCAGGGTGGTTGTGAGGATGAAATGAATTAACATGTAAAGTACTTACAGCAGTGACTGGCACATGGAAAGGGCTCATAATTGTCACCCGTGATCATGATGAAGGTGGCTAGATTGACTTCTGGGGAACTGTGCTCAGGGATGAAGGTCAAGGTGGGATGCGGGAGCTATTTATCACATCAGCTGCTTCTGTTCCACGGCCGCTGCTACTGCCACCTGAAATCGTCCCAGCTTCGTTTACAGCACCTGGAAAGTGTGAGTTTACAGGTGTGCTGTCCAATATGGTAGCCCTGTGGCTCTCGAGTCTTTGAAATGTGGCTCGTCTGAATTGAGATGCGCTATAAATGTGAAATACCCACACTGAACTTCGAGGACCTAGTAAAAGTTAAATGTGTTATTAACAGCTTTTTATCAATTACATGTTGATATTACACATTTTCAGCATGCTGAGATGAAATACGTATTATTAAAAGTAGTTTTGCCTGTTTCTTTTTAGTTTTAAAATGTGGCTACTAGAAAATTTAAAATTCATATATGGCCCACCTTTTACTTTTTTAGGACAGCGCTTATCTAAATAATTACATTCAGGTAGACCTGTTTGTTTGGCTAGTGATGGGAGAAAGGAGTTTCGCATCAGTACTTTTATTTTTTAAACATTTTCATACAGTAAAATTGACCATTTTTGGTCTACAGTTGATGAATTTTAACACACGTATAGATTTGTGTAATCACCACCACAATTGGGATCTAGTTCTGTTATTTAAAAACAAATTTTTGAAGGCTATTAAATGTTCCAGGACCAATGCAGTGATACAAAAGTTAGAGGAAGGGCCTCTGTGCCATATTTAGCTGGTCATTAGTGCAGGGTTTGCACATGGTGGCCCGCAGATGTGTGTTGTTTGGACTGTGCAGAGTTTGAATGTTTTTAGTCCAGACAGAAGCTCTCCTGTTGAGCCACAGTCTCCACCATTCCCCATTGCCTTTCGCTTTTCTAATTTGACCTAGTTCTATCTGTTGCTCGGCCTCTGTAGGAATTTTGTTTGTGACCCCTAAGCACTGGAGTAGATGGTAGGATAAGAATAGTGAACAAGACTCCCAGTCTCAGCCTGCATGGAGACTGCTATGGACATCCTAGGGTATAGTTTTTATACATTTTAAGGTAAACACTCTTTAAGCATAGAGGCAGGTGGGCATGGCTGTTTGTCTGCCCTCACACCCTGTAATGGTGAGTCCTTTGATCACTGCTTGCCTGTCCTTTGTTTTTCCTCCACGAGACAGTTCTGAAGAGTGGCCTTCCTCGCATGATGTGATGGTAGTTTCTGGTATCTGTTTCAGGGGGCACTGAAGAGCACCTCCCAGGACCATCGTCTTCCTCAGACCAGTCCGAGATCTCTTCTGGGGAGAACCGTGTGGTGGATGGAGGCTCTCAGGACCTTTCCCCCTCAGAGCACGATGACTCTTCTGAAAAGATGGGCCTCATCTCTGAAGCGGCCTCCCCTCCCCTGAGCCCTGAGCAGCCTCCACCTGACCTGGCTTCAGCCATCAGCAGCTGGGTTCAGTTTGAAGATGACACACCCTGGGCCAGCACATTACCACCTCATAAAGAAGCAGGTGGGACAGGTAGGACAGGTGGGGGGCTGTGCTCACCAGGGACGCTTTTTCGTGAGAGGTCTGCAGGGCTGCCAGCACTCTGTTTTGTCTGCTCCAGAGCCCTGAAGCACTGGAGGGAGCAGACAGAGATCTCATCTGGCTTAATTCTGTGACACGTTTTTATTAACATAAGCATGTGGAAGGATTTATGTGTTCTGGGCCATTTCCAGCCTTTTACCCTTGCCCTGGCTGTTAATTTCTCTTTGGAAGTATGCATATTTATTCATCTATTATGGACTAGAATTCTATTTACTTAGCACCTAAATTGTATGCTCCTGTGAGTAAAATGAATGTCTCTCAAAGTGTGGACCACCAACCATCTCTAATAGAGTCACCAGTTATACATAGATGTTCTTGTGTCCCAGACCTTTAGAATCCAAATCTTCAGGGGTGGGAACTGTCATTAATGGTCAGTCTCTTACTTTGTGGCATTTAAATGGCCAGAAGCTGCACTGGGAAGCTGAGTGAAGCCAAGGGAATGATTAGTTCCTAGCCTGGTGACCTGGCTACTTATTTTATTGTGCACTGAAGCATACCAAGGGTGATTGGGATAACCTTTGGGACTGTATTAGTTTTCTATTTGCTGCTGTAACAAATTACTACAAACTTAGTGGCTTAACCAACACAACTTTATTATCTTACAATTCTGTAGTTCGGAAGTCCGGCATGGGTGTCACTGAGCTAAAATCAAGGTGTTGGTGGGTCTGCATTCCTTTCAGGAGGCTCTAGGGGAGAATCTGTGTCTTTGCCCTTTCTAGCTTCTAGAGGCTGCCCACATTTCTTGGCATGTGGCCTCTTCCTCAGTCTCCAAAGCCAGCAATGTTGCATCTCTCTGTGCCTTTCTTATATAGGCAAATCTTCCCCTGCCTGACTTCTGCTTTCTTCTTCTGTTTTTTTTTTTTTTTTTTAAATCTGTATTGGAGTATAACTGCTTCACAAGACTGCACTAGCCTCTGTCGCACAACAAAGTGAATCAGCCACATGCACACACATACATCCCCATATCCCCTCCCTCTTGAGCCTCCCTCCCACCCGCCCTATCCCATCCCTCTAGGTCGTCGCAAAGCACGGAGCTGATCTCCCTGTGCTATGCTGCTGCTTGCCACTAGCTATCTATTTTACATTTGGTAGAGTATATATGTCCATGCTACTCTCACTTCACCCCAGCTTCCCCCTCCCCCACTGTGTCCTCAAGTCCATTCTCTATGTCTACATCTTTATTCCTGCCCTGCCTGCCACTAGGTTCATCAGTACCATTTTTTTTTATTCCATATATATGCGTTAACATACGGTATTTGTTTTTCTCTTTCTGACTTACTTCACTCTGTATGACAGACTCTAGGTCCATCCACCTCACTACAGATAACTCAATTTCATTTCGTTTTATGGCTGAGTAATATTCCATTGTATATACAGGCCACATCTTTACCAATTCATCTGTTGATGGACATTTAGGTTGGTTCCATGACCTGGCTATTGTAAATAGTGCTGCAGTGAACATTGTGGTACATGTCTCTTTTTGAATTATGGTTTTCTGAGGGTATATGCCCAGTAGTGGGATTGCTGGGTCATATGGTAGTTCTATTTTTAGTTCTTTAAGGAACCTCCATACTGTTCTCCATAGTGGTTGTATCAATTTACATTCCCACCAGCAGTGCAAGAGGGTTCCCTTTTCTCCATACCTTCTCCAGCATTTATGGTTTGTAGATTTTTTGATAATGGCCATTCTGACTGCTGACTGGTGTGAGGTGATACCTCATTGTAGTTTTTTTTTTGTTTGTTTGTTTTTTTTGCGGTACGCGGGCCTCTCACTGCTGTGGGCTCTCCCGTTGCGGAGCACAGGCTCCGGACGCGCAGGCTCAGCGGCCATGGCTCACGGGCCCAGCCGCTCCGCGGCATGTGGGATCCTCTCGGACTGGGGCACGAACCCGTGTCCCCTGCATCGGCAGGCAGACTCTCAACCACTGCGCCACCAGGGAAGCCCCTCATTGTAGTTTTGATTTGCATTTCTCTGATAATTAGTGATGTTGAGCATCTTTTCACGTGCCTCTTGACCATCTGTATGTCTTCTTTGGTGAAATGTCTATTTCCTCTTCTGTTTTTAAGGACCCTTGTGATTACACTGGGCCCACAAGGATAATCCAGGATAATTTCCCCATCTCAGGGTTTTTAACTGAATCACATCTGCAAAGTCTCTTTTGCCATGTAAAAGGACATATTCACAGGTTCTGGGGATTAGGATGTGGACATCTTTGTAGGGGAGCATTATTTTGTTTACCACAGAGACCTCTTAGCAAAGCCAGGTTGATGTTTTTCTGTTGGTGGGTTAAATGTTTTGCTAGCTTTGATGTTTAAAAACAATTCCTTTGCTTTTCAAACGTGTTTTCAACATCAATAAAAATAATTTTAAGAAAATATAAGGCATAATTCTACTGTATAACAAACGTTTCCATTTTTACATAACAATTTGCACATTGATACACTTTTTCACATTTAAGCGTCAGATTTCTCATGAATTGTTGGTGAGAAAGCCATGACACTCAAAGCAGCATGGATGAAATGACAGGTCCAGACAGGCTTCCCAGTCTGGCTGGAGGGAGGACGTAACATTTACTGAACACCTAACACAGTAAGACAGTGGGCTGGCTAATTAAGCATTTGTGCATTTGAGGGAAAGTTACTGAACACAGGGCAATGAATCAGTACAGAAGTATGCTTGTTTTCAGTAAGTTACATTCATTAAATATTTATTCTCTCAGACACTGTGCTCAGTGCTTTACGTCATCTCATGAACTCTCTACAACGATCATATGAGGAAGGTATATTTAATATTATATTCATATTACACATGAGAAGACTGAGACAGATAGTGGTTTGGGAATTTGCCCACAGTTGTATGCTAGGAAGTGGCAGGAGAGAGCTTTACTACCAGGCAGACTGGCCCCAGGATCTTTGAACAGCCTAGGGATGCTGTGTGTGGTATGTGTGCCTTAATCTTCCCGTTATTGCTATAGTTTCCTCTGCTTCCTCATTCCCCGGAAGCAGGGGAGGCCAGGGATGGGTTGCCCTTAAATGGGCCTGCTTTCAGATCACTGATTATATTCAAGGCATTCAGATTCTTTTACTTATTGTTCATACCTTACCTTTAGTTTCAAAGATCTCCTAATTGCTTAGAACTGTTTATATGACAGATGGATCAATTTGCTTTAATTCTTCACCACTTATTTTTGCAAAACTAACTTTGGAGTTAGTCATAATTATGTTGCCCCCATCTGACTGAGGATTTTAGCTTGTTATTGATAATGGTTTTGAACTTTAATGGTTTTAACCTTTAAATCATTAAAACCTTATCCTTTAAGGCAGTAGTTTTCAAAGTGTGGTCTATAGATCTCTGGAGTTTCCCAAGACCCTCTCAAGGGGTGTGTGGGACCAAAAGTATTTTCATAATAATTCTAAGATTTTTTTGGTCTTTTTTTTACTGTATTGGCATTTGCATTAATGGTGTAAAAGTAATGGCGAGTAAAACTTATGGCCACTGTGTACACATAGTAAAAAAAAAAAAGTCAATTTCACATAATATCCTTCATGAAGTAGTAAAGATTATTAATTTTATTAAATCTGGATTCTTTTTTTTTAAAATAAATTTATTTATTTTATTTATTTCTTTTTGGCTGCGTTGGGTCTTTGTTGCTGCATGCAGGCTTTCTCTAGTTGCGGCGAGCCGGGGCTACTCTTCATTGTGGTGCGCGGGCTTCTCATTGCGGTGGCTTCTCTTGTTGCAGAGCATGCGGGGCTTCGGTAGTTGTGGCTCACAGGCTCTAGAGAGCAGGCTCAGTAGTTGTGGTGCACGGGCTTAGTTGCTCCGCAGCACGTGGGATCCTTCCGGACCAGGGCTCAAACCCGTGTCCCCTGGATTGGCAGGTGGATTCTTAACCACTGTGCCACCAGGGAAGCCCTAAATCTGGATTCTTAAGTACATCTTTTTAATATTTTCTGTGACAAATTGGGAAATATGCATAAAACACTTGTGTTCCATACCAAGATATAATGGTTGTCTTGAAGAAAAATGGCTGTCTTGAAAAAAACTGGGTTTGAAAAATATTTTAATTTAAAAATTAAATTTAAAAATCAAAATTACTTAAAGATTATTTGAGAAAGTCAAAACAATGCAAAAAAAACCCTTGATGAACAAAATATCAGCATTTTAAAGACAAAATTCAACCAATACCTTCATGACTGCCGCCCTGCACCCTAATCCTAGCCCTGGTTCCAGTAAAACTCTATGTACAAAAATAGGTAGCTAGCCTGTGGACCACAGTTTGCTGATTTTATATTTTTTAAATATTGTATTTAAAATGTTATTTGATTACTAAGTTTTTTGGTACCCTTTTAAATTTTGCGCCCAAGGTGAGTGCCTCACTTGCCTCGCCCTAGTGCCAGCCTTGCACTGCGCTAAGGATATGGGATTCATTGATATCACTAGAGAGCAAATCAAGAAATGACAACTTCCAAATGTGTGAAAGCATAATTGTGGCCTGAAAACTGCCCAAACGTTCATTACTAGTTCCATCTGTTTCCACGTATGAACATTTAACTCAGCTCTGTGGAGATGGAGCCCTCTGCTGCAGGAAGAGCCTGTTGGCTGGTTTCCCAGCAGACGTGAGGCCCAATGTGTAGGGTCAGCCCCACCTCAGCAAGTGTTTCTAACCCAGGGACCCAAGAATCATAGAGGACTCTGCAGAGCATCAGGGCGGTAAAGAAAATGGTAATAAATCCAAGGCTTCTATCTCAACTCTCCTGCTGATACCCAACTGCCCATCAAGGAACCCCCCCAAATAAAGGACCGCCGGGTACATCCCTCTTACCCAAACTAGCCTCACCAACTAGGCCAGCTCCCTCATGGGTTTCCTCACACAGACTGTGTTTAACAATAAGGAAGAGTGAGTGGTTGGTAGAGCTAAGGCCAGGTGGTAAGCAGGAGAAACTAGGCTTCAGGTCACTCAACACAGAAAATGCAGGCAGTTCCATCCTGGAGGCTGTTGAGCAGCTCAGATTTTAAAAATTTGAATCCAAAAGATTTGGATACCTGTGCTGTGTCAATGATATCACATATGTTAACTGTAGGCATTACACCAAACTAGCGCAGTGTGGACAGCAAGTATCTTCATGGTGATAGGTACAGCCTGAGGCTTCTTGCAGTCACCGCTCCCTGCTCTATTCTTTGGATAATGCTAAGTTTTCCTGGTGTGGCAGGCCAAATAATGGCCCCCAAAGACATCAGGTCCTAGGCCCCCCGGAACCTGTAAACATTATCTTATTTGTAGAAAGGATCTTTGCAGATTGATTATGTTAAGGATTTTGAGATAGGGAGATAATCCTGGATTATCTGGGTGTGTCCTAAATACAGTCACATATGTAAGAGGGAGATAGAGGGAGAATTTGCCCACACAGAGAAGGCAATGAGAAGACAGAACAGAAAGGGATTTGAAGATGCTGGCCCTGAAGATTGGAGTCATGAGGCCACAGCCAAGGAATGCCAGCAGCCACCAGAAGCTGGAAGATGCAAGGAATGAATTCTCCCCTAGAGCTTCTGGAGGGAGCATTGCCCTGTTGACATCTTAATTTTGGCCCAGTGATTCTGATTTCAGACTTCTGGCTTCCAGAACTAGGAGAGAATAAACTTCTGTTGTTTAAAGCCACTGGCTTGTTGGTATAGCAGCCACAGTTAATATATCACGTCTCCAAAATCTTAAAATGGAACCAGACTGAGAATGAGTCAGTCTGGGCTAGTGGAGCATCTCTAATAGTGCAGGCCATTTACCAAGCAGATGTTCTGTGCTAGCCACTATGCGTCATCTCCAAAGTTTGCAGCCCTTTACAAACTTTTTAAAGTTTACACCACCATGCATGCAGGTGGTGAAGTTCAGCCAGAACAAAGGTTCCATGGAAACTGATTTTCAGCTTCAGCCGTCTTCCCAGTCACATAAGTATCACCCAAACAAACGGACTCTTTCCTATAACGGAGTTACAGTTTCTCAGTTTATTCCCATTTTCCTCACGTTTGTCCTATTTGCTTCTAGCAAATGCCTAGCACCCTCTGGTCAGATGTCTTTGTGTCAGGAGAAAGGGAAAAATGTGTATCTTGGACTCATCCCATGCAGCCTCTCTATGAGTTCCTTTTATGAGAAAATCATCGTGGCCTCAGAGAAATAGGTGGGAAGACGACAAAGGAAGACTGATTAGTGACATTCCTAGTCTGGATTCCTGGAAGCAAAAAGTGGAGCCTTACTCAGCCAGCTTTTTTCATACCTTAACATCCTGGCTTGCAAAGAGAAGTTGGGAAAGAAATGATCACACACACAGGAGTGCCTAGGTAGAGAAATGTTATCTGGGATACTCCTTTCCCCTCCCCCAGTCCCCATTCCTCCACTCCTCCACAGTTTTCTTGACAGAAGAAAAGCAAAACAAAACAAAACACCAAAAAACCCCACAAAATAATTTATCTTTTAAGTTGTGCCACCTAAGAATAAAGTCAAGGGGGCATTGGATTTCAGCCTGGAAGGGGAATGTGCAATTTGCCTTCATTAAAATGCAGGAGGCTGTAGGCATGGGGAGTAAGGGACAAAGAGACTGTCATTAGTGTTAAATCTCTTGTTTTTGTGGCATTAAACGCCAGAAGGTGCACAGGGAACTTAGAGAAGCCAGGGAGTAGCTAGTCCCCACCCTGGTGACCTGGCTACTTTTTATTGTTCACTGACACATACCAAGGGTGACTGGATAGCCAGGAGTAACAGCTAGAGGGGAAAACAACTCCAGAGATGCTTAAATCCATCAAGGGAACAACTTTCTTTTGGACTTCAACTAGGGCAGGGTTTGGAGTGAATAAGTGCCCTCATGGTTGGTCTGGGAAAAAAGGAGCTACCTGATCTCCCTCAGAAAAATATGAATAAAATCAGTTGAGTGACAGAGCCTTTCTATAACTACATATACAGGAAAGAGAGCTGCCACCAGTTCTTTGGACCTGAGGATACTAGGAATGAGAGAGCATATAAAATCATGCCTTTTGATTCTTTTGTAAAAATTGTTTCTTCCATTAAGACCCCTGAAATTTGGTGAAGGCCAAATGTGGAATTCACATATCTGACTTAACAGGACCACTTTGGCTCAGGCTGTGTTGATAAATATCCTCTTTTGAAAGATTTTTATTAGAATCTTAACTGTCAAACACTTAAACTTTGGACTTAAATTAGCACAAGAATACTGTTCACACCTCCAGTTTGAAGATGCTGTGTGAACGATCTGGGTTACATGGTGAAAAATGTCAAAAAACTTAACTGAAAACTTGTTTGCCAAACTCTGAACTAAGTGCACAGATATTCTGTTAAACCATGAGCAGAACCAAAGTTTTTTGTTTCTTTTTTTTTTTTAAACCTTATGGTGGATCTGTTCAAATCAAAATTGAATCTTTATATTGTTCTCTTAAAGAAAGATTTTTGAGAACGAACCTAAACCCAAGTGTGTTTTGTTCACATTGGGTCCTTTAGCAATAGTGTTTCTGAGGTTGCCTCGTTGCACAAAGCTTTCCTAACTTAGTATTTTGTCTGCTCTGACTTTAAAATTCTACCGTGCACCAGGAAGAATGTAGTAGTTAGCTTCCCTGTCACCTAAAATCTTTACAAAGATTATCTCAGACCCAAGGCTGATTTCACAGATGTGCATTTTACAAGTGTATGGGTGTGCTTAGAATATGTTTGCAAATGCATGCAAATTGACTGACAGAGCAAAGGTCATCCCCAAATTAAAACAAACAAAAAAAAATTAAGGCACTATTATCAACATGAGGCTTCCTGTTCACTCATCATGTTATGCGCTGACCTTCTTCCAGGGCCGTGGCAGTTTTGTGGCAAGGCCAAGGCTGAATTGGACCCATTATGCAGATACTGCAGGATATGCATAATTACAAACATAAAAAAAATTTGATTTCCGGAACATTTGTCCCACAGCCCAAGCAAAACACTAGTATTCGCTTGTCCTTCAAATGTCTTCCCTCACAACTTGGACTGAGGCCTTCCCATTGTGTCTGGGGAAGCTAATTATTTGGGACCAGAGAAAGAGCCACTTGTTTGGGGGAGGACCAGAGATGCCGTCAGCCATTTAAGAGGGAGGCAGGGGTGACAGCTGAGAGACTTAATCCTGACGAAGACTAGTCCATTGGTTAATTTCTGTTATGTTTTTCATTCTGGCCACTGGGGGCGGGTGGGTGAGTGGTGGATGGGGATGGGATAAGATCCCAGCCATTTGGTGAATACAGAGACCAGACGCCCTGCATTTGACATGCATATATATTTCTCTCCTCAACAGAGGAGGTCTTATTTTCTTTTAATACCTTAAATTATTCTTCTCTGCCTTTAAATGTAATTAATGACCTTTCTGGAATCCATCTCAGACCATGATGCACTCAGGAATGAATTTAACAGAGCCCTTCTTCCTCAGGGGTCTGCCACCTCTCTGCCCCTCTCCACTGAGCTCCACTCTGCTCCAATTGTCACCTCTCCTGCTGTTCCCCAAAGTGCGTTTCTGCTCTTACTGTCCCCTCAGCCTTTAAAGCTCTTCCCCTACATTTTCACTCAGAGCTCTGCTCAGCGTCACCTCCGTTCACCAACTCCCTGCTTTTTCTTTTTTTTAGATAGATAGATAGATAAATATTTAAAAAAATAAAAATAAAAATGAACTTGTATCCCTTCTGGGTGGGAAGTGTCCCTTTTTGATGGAACAGGGAGTTTCTCTGTGTTCTGGGTGAGACTGGGTGCTCTGGGAGCAGTGTTTCGGGGGGTCCCTCCTCAGACAACGTTCAGGGCCCAGCTGCCCTTGGGGAGGGGGTAGCTGAGCTATCGAAAACCCCCCACTCACCCCATTTTCAACTAGAGCTGTTCCAGCCATGCTTGTTTCACATGTTGGACGTCTTACATGATTTCGTTTGAAGAAAGAAATATTTGGGGTTTAAGAAAAAGGCAGAGAGAGAGCTGGAAAGCCACTCACCTGAGGAAGAAGCACTAGGCTAGGAATCAGGAAGCCTGGTTTCTCTGCTTTTTCTGGCTTTATGTGTCTTTACAGCCCATGTCTCTACCTGAAATTAGGTTGTATGCTCATTTGTTTACTGTCTCTCTTCCCCACTAGAGGAAAGGGACTTCGTCTCTCTCACTTACTCTTTATCCCAGAATACGGTGCATGGACCTTAGTAGGTGCTCACTTTGATTTATTGGATTAATGAAGGAAAAGGTGAAAGATGTACATGAAATCTAAAGCAGAAACATTATTGTTTATGTGGGCAGTGAGCGGCTAGTAGAACTTGAAGGATGGCTTCCTCAGTGAAGTGAATTTTTTTTTTTTTAATAAGCAAACTATAACAGCCTCTTCTCCATCATGCCTTTCTCTTATCAGCTGGTTGTTATCATCAGTTTTTGATTTTCCACTGTTATGCGCATAGTGTATGTATAAACATACCACATACATATACGTAGATACAGACACACACATGTAACATGTACTCATACACATACATTTACATATATGCACATATAACATGTACACTTACATATATACGCATACAACATATACGCCTAACATAACATATACATATTTTATTAAAACTCCAGAATTCTCCTCTTCCAGAGAATATGCTAGCTCACCCAGGGAGCCGTGTGGCCTATCTCACCCTCACCCTCAGTGTGGGACACAAAACACAATAAGCTGCCCAAGCATGCATTAATTAACTGGTTCATTCATGCAAAGAATATTTAGGTGCTGGGAATGCAATTATGAGAAAGTTGGACACCGTCCCTGTTCTCCCCAAGCTGAAGTTAATCCAGCGGTCGGGCAATCTGTTACCCATGAAGCCTTCTGGGGTGAGCAGGTGCTCTTCTGAGCCAGTCCTGGGGCAGCTGCTTTGTATTGCCAGCTATGAAGTAGCGTGAAAGCCACAAACGAAGAGTCGAATTAGATCTATTTTGTATTCATGGATGGACATGTTTACGGCATTGGAAAAATCACTTAGCCCTAGTGAGTAAACATCCAAGTATAAATAAAGGACATGACATCAAAATGTATATAAGTATTTGAAGTTTTAGTCTACCCAGGATTCCAAAGCATAAAAAGAGAGAACAGTATTTGCTGTATTGTTTCAGCTGACAACTTGTAAGTTTATTATTTATTCAATCAATGGCGCTTTGAGCCCCCACTATTTACCAGTCACTGTTCAAGGCACCGGGGATACAGTGGGATATTCCTGCCTCATGGAGCATCCATTCTGCTGGGGAAGCCACACCAGAAACACGATCACGAAGTAGATGCAATGTAAGTGTGTTAGATAATGTAAGTGGGAAGAAGAGAAAAATGAGGCAAAGAAAGGGAATAGGGTGAGGGAGGATGTGAAATTTTACAGAAGGTCAGGGCATGACTCTCTGAGCAGTAACTTTTGAGCAAAGACTTGAGGGGAGTGAGGAGTGAGCCTTGCAGAAATCAGGGAAGGAGCCTTCTAGGAGGAAGGAACAGCAAGTGACGGGACTCTGGGGAGGTGGCCGTGTTCGTGGGATGTGATTGGAGTGGAGTGAATTAGGGAGAAGTTCGAGAAGAAGATGAGACAGAGAAATTGAGGGGTCTCAGACCACGTAGGTCCTTGAAAACACAATGAGGACATTCTCACCTTTACTGTGGGTGAGATGGGAAGCTGTGGGAGGGTGTTGAGCCAGAGGTGTGGTGTGATCCCACTAGGCTTGCACAGATAATTCTATTAAGACTGTGTGGCTGCTATGTTGAGAGCGGACTGAGAGGACAGGAGACCAGGGGACAGCCACTGTGATGATCCAGGAGAGGATGGTATCTTGGACCAGGGTGGTAGCTTGAAGATGGTGGGAAGTGATTGGATTCCAGGTATATTTTGAAGGTAGGACTAACAGAAGCTGGGATGGACCAAATGTAAGAAGAATCAAGGTTTCATTCTGAACATCTGAAAGGGTGAAGGAGCTGGTGTGGAAGGGATAGTAGGAACTTAGTTTCTGACTTGTAAAGTTAGAGATCTACGTCAAGATTTCAAGTAGATTTGGACATAAGTTTATGTCTGGAAGTAATAACGACCACTTAACCCTTTTTGAGTACTTCCTTTGTGCCAAGCATTTTTCCAAGTGCTCTGTCAGTATTAGCCTAATCCCTTTATGAGACGGGCACTGTTTTCAGCTCCATTTTACAGGTGAAAACACAGAAGAACAGATGTATTAAGTAACTTGTCCCAGGCTACAGGGCTGAATGTGAACCAGGCAGTCTGGATCCAGAGTCCCTGTGCACAACCTCATAGGAAAGGAGAGAAGGCAGATTTCTGTCTGTTTTTCACTTTATTCCTTGAGGGGTGGGTGCGGCTCTGAAGCATCGTGATGATAGCAACCTGCTGTTCCACCGGCCAGGCTGTCGGAGGTCTGGTCCCTGGGAGAAGAGTCAGCTCCAGACCCAGTACTTTCTCTCACCGTTCAACTGATCTTGTGGCCTGAGGATAGTCAATTCAGAACCTAAGTAAAATGATTTATCCAAGATTTCTAAGCTGATAAATAAAGTGTATGAGACCAAATGAGAACAGTTTGTAGGATGTAGGGACTTTGCCTCTCCCAGCTGCGTTATTCTTAGTTTCTCTTTCAAGGGAAACTTTGGAGTTTTATCTAAGAAATGTAAAGAGCTAATGTGAAAATACAAATAGTTAAAATAGCTTCCTTTCTTGAATAATTAGTCTTTTGATATGTGGTCTTAATAAGCTTTATTATCTACCAAATAAACACAAAGGAACATATTTAAAATGTGTATTAAATTAAAAGGACGACAGTACAACCCACCACCCAGTTTAATAAATAGAACACTGTCATCACCCAGAAGCTGCATATTTCCCTGCTGATCGTGACATCCTTTTTCCAGACATCCTCTTCCCTCCCTCCTCTGTCACCCACTTCCTGGGTTTTGTGATAACTGCTTTACTTCTTTTTTAAAAAATATTTATTTATTTGGTTGCACCTGGTCTTAGTTGCAGCAAGCAGGCTCCTTAGTTGTGGCATGCGAACTCTTAGTTGCAGCATGCATGTGGGATCTAGTTCCCTCACCAGGGATTGAACTGGGGCTCCCTGCATTGGGAGTGAGGAATCTTAACCACTGTGCCACCAGGGAAGTCCCTGCTTTACTTTTCTTAACAGCTTTCCTACCTACATATGCATCGAGAATGACATAAGTGAATTCCCTGTTTTTGAACCTTATGTAAGTGGAGTAATACTGCATGTATTATTCTGTGGCTTGCTCCTTTTACACAACATTATTTGTGAGATTTTTCCATGTTATTACCTGTAGATATAGTTCCTTTAGTGTTTATTGCAATGTATTCCTTCTTAGTAATATTCCACAATTCATTTACCCATTCTATGAGCGATGGCTATTAGAGTTATTTCTACTTTTCCGCAATTAAGAACGTGCTTCTGGGCTTCCCTGGTGGCGCAGTGGTTGAGAGTCCACCTGCCGATGCAGGGGACACGGGTTCGTGCCCCGGTCCGGGAAGATCCCACATGCCGCGGAGCGGCTGGGCCCGTGAGCCATGGCTGCTGAGCCTGCGCGTCCGGAGCCTGTGTTCCGCAACTGGAGAGGCCACAACAGTGAGAGGCCCGCGTACCGCAAAAAAAAACAAAAAACAAAAAACACGAACGTGCTTCTATGAGCATACTTTTTGTCTTTTCTATGAGCATTCCTATCCTGGTGAACAAGTGCAAGTGATTCTCTTGTATAAAAAAAAAGTTGGAGGGGAATTGCTATACTGCAGAGTGTGTTTATTTTCCACTTTCTCGGATAACTTTAACATCAACTCTTTTACTACAGTGGTTCCAGTTTACTCTTCTACCAGCCACATGTGAAAGATGCTGCGGCTCCACTTCCCCGCCTGCACTGGGATAGTCATGTTGTACTATTTTTGTCACAGGGAGGCAGGGAGAGAGGGAAGGGGGAAGAGTAACGGTATCTCATGTGGTTTTAATCTGCATTTCCTAGATTACTAATGAGGTTGAGTTTCTTTTTATTTTCCTTTTCTTTACTTTTTTTTTCATTTAGATTTTTTCTTTCATAAAATGCCTAGTGGCATATTTTTTTGTTGAGGGTATTTTCCTTTTTCTTGCTGATTTCTAGGAGTTCCTTGTGGATATGATGTGTGGCAGATATTATCTCCTACCATGTGGGTGGTCTTTTGACTCTTCGTGGTGCCTTTTAGTGAAAAGTTCTTAATTTTAATTATATGAAATTTGTTTATTTTTCTTGTATGCTTGGTACTTTCTTTGTCTTGGTAAAGGAAATCTTTCCCTACCCCAAAGTCATGACCATATTAAGCTATATGCCTTCTAAAATGCATCTTATGTAGCCTTTCACACTTTGACAGTCAGTCCACTTAGAACTGATTTTTCTGTATGGTGTGAAGTAGGAGTCTAATTTCGTTTTTTTCCATATAGTAGTATTTTCCCAATATTATTTCTGTTGTTTTATTTATTTTAATATATATTTACAAATATATTTATATTATTAAACATTTGATTTCATTCATATCTAAATAGTGTATTCTGCTTAATATGAGGAAAAAACCATGCTAGGATTGTGATTGAGAGGCAAAACTCTATAATCCAATTTAGGGAGAATTAACATCTTTACCTCATTAATTCTTTCAGTCCCTAAATATGGTATATCTCTCCATCTAATAAGGTCTTCCCTATGGTCTGTTAATACACTTTACAAATATCTCCTCTGGGGCCTTGCCTATCTTCTGTTAAATTTATTACTATATATGCTTCATATTTTTTGTTGTTGTTATAGATGCTCTCTTGTTTTCTTGCTGGTTAAAGACTTTTAAAACTTTTAATACTTTTGCTTTGCAAAAGACCCTGTTAAGAAAATAAGGAGGCACTCATGTATGCTGGTGGGAATGTAAAATGGTGCTGGTGGGAATGTAAAATGGTACAACTTTGGAAAACAGTTTGGTAGGTTCTTATAAAACTAAACATGCAATTACCATGTAACTCAGCAGTTGTACTCTTGGGCATTTATCCCAGTGAAATGGAAACTTATGTTCATACAAAAACCTGTACATGAATGTTCATAGACCTTTATTTATAATAGCCAAGAACTGGAAACAGCCCAGATGTCCTTTAGCAGGTGAATGGTGAAACTAACTGTAGTACATCCATACTATGGAATACTGCTCAGCAGTTAAAAGGAATGAAGTATTGATATGTTCAGCAACGTCAGTGAATGTCAAAGGCGTTATGCTGCGTGATAAAAGCCAATTGTAACAGGTTACGTACTGCATGATTCCATTTATAAAGCATTCTCGAAATGACAAAATTATAGAAATGAAAAACAAATTAGTGGTTGCCAGGGGTTTAGGAACAGGGCATGAGGGGAAGAGGTGGGATTGAATATAAAAGGGCAACAGGCAGGATCCTTGTGGTGGTGGAGCTGTTGTGTATCTTGACTGTAGTGTGGATACATAAACCTACACGTTGATAACATTACATAGAAATAAATACAACACAGACACGTACCATGTGTAAAACTGGGGAATAGGAATAAGACTGGTAATCTTATTTTCTCTTTGCTAGCTCTTAAGATCTTCTGTATGTCTTTGGTCTCGCTGTCGAAAACTCAGCCTCTGTGCACCAGTGCCAAATCGAATTTCGGAAACAGAGTTTGGGGTGAAGTAGAAAAGAATAGCTTTATTGCTTTTCCAGGCAAAGGGGGACACAGTGGGCTTGTGCCCCTCAAAAACTGTGTGTCCCAACCTGGGGGGATTTGGTGACGACTTACAGCAATGATTCAAGGGCAGGGCTGCTGATAAGAATCAGGGTGTGCGCAGGGCCTGCACCCCTTTAATCTGGTCTCAGGTGGTCTCTTGAAGAGTTTCTCTGGTTCCTTTAATTGGAAATGAAGAATGCTAAGTCTTCCATTTGTTGGGGGGTTTAGTTCTGTAAAGAGCTCAAAGATATGTTTATGTGTATCCCTGCCCCAAGGCTGCACTACTGTTTCTGGACTGTTCCTCCCTTGTCTCTGCAACCCCTCCCTTCCCTGATTAGCAACCATTCGAATCTGCCCTGCGGAACTCAGGGAAGGTCATGGAGGCTGGAATCTATTCCCTACAAACAGGAAATGGGGGACACTGAAAGGCTTCTGTGCCCAGGAGCCCCATAGGGTCCTGCTTGGTTTCAGTCTTATATAGTTATTTTTTTGTTTTTTTTGTTTTTGCGGTTCGCGGGCCTCTCACTGTTGTGGCCTCTCCCATTGCGGAGCACAGGCTCCAGAAGCGCAGGCTCCGGATGCGCAGGCTCAGCGGCCATGGTTCCGCGGCATGTAGGATCTTCCCGGACCGGGGCACAAACCCGTGTCCCCTGCATTGGCAGGCGGACTCTCAACCACTGCGCCACCAGGGAAGCCCCAGTCTTATATAGTTTTGATATCTACTTATGGAGTTATTTTTGGTTACCCTCCTTGAGATACTTTGTGATTTTTTAATCTGACAAATAAAATCTTTCATAAATTCTGGGAAATTCTCAGCCAGCATTTTTTCAGATATTGCCTTCATTCTCTCTCTCTTCTCTTTAGGAACTCAGATTAGATGTCTGTGGGACCTTCTCACTCTACCCTCTTTCCACTATCAAAGTGGAAATACTTCGACCAGGTTCTCAGACTGGAAGTTTTTCTGGCCACACAAGTAGTTTTAGCTGCAAACCCCTATATGGGACAGCTTGTGGTTATAAAATCTCAGATTTTTCCCCCCTCTATCTTGCACCCTTAGCATGGGGTTACTAGTGGGGGTTATTCCTAATTTACCCTTTAACTGAGCCCTTTGAGAATTCTAGCCTTAGGCACCAGATCTTCTGTTAGATTTTCCATCTTGGGTAAGTCCTAGGTTTTTTTCCCTTTGCCTTGTCAGGGAGGAAGAAATTTTCCTCTACCCTTCTAGGTTCTTCAGACTGGTCTAAGAATTAAATTAACATGAGACAGATTAACGGGAGAAAATCAAACGATTTTGATTAATGACACGTATACATGGGAGAGACCCAGAAAAACTGAGTAATTCGTCTTAATGGCTGAAGCCCTCATCTTATATACCATCCTTAGCTAAAGACGAAAGAGGATGTTGAGGGTGGTGAGAGTCTTTGGTGGGAGATGACCAGGAAAAGCAGAGTAAACAAGGCTGATTATGATGCAGATTTAAGTCCAAACCTTCTCCACTGATAAGAATTTCTGGAGATTTGGTCATCTTCCTCTTGGTATGAGGTACAGCATGAGGGACAAACCCTTACAAATAAGATTTCCCTTACAAATGGAAATTTTTTTTACAAAAGGGTAACTCTAACTTGGTTTTCAGAGTACTTCTCATGTCTGCTGTTTCTTAGAAAATGATCAGTTTAAGACAATTAATATGCCACAGAGACATATTTTAGGGTGGCAAATTCTGTTCCCCTACACCTTCTTCACAAGAGATTGAAAAAATTCAAACTTAGGAGTCTCCCTGGTTTGTACAAAATCCTCAGGGTATAAAAATCAGGCTGTGTGCTCTGCTTACCATTTCTGGGTTCCAGCTTTCACTCGGCCTCTGATAACTCTTTACTTTCTTGCTTACCCTGTAATGTATTGTAAATATTGTTGTTAACATTTTACCTAATATTTTACTTTTATTTCCATAATAGTTAAGTGTCTAATCCATGATACTGTAGGAAATGGCAATCCTGTGATAAGCTTTTACAAGTTCAGCTTTGGTTTTTTAAAAAATTGTTTATTATTATTATTATTGGCTGTGCTATGCAGCTTGCACAATCTTAGTTCCCCGACTAGGGATCAAAGCCAGGACCCAGTAGTGAAAGCACTGAGTCCTAACCACTGGACTCCCAGGGAATTCCCTTTGCTTTTGTTTTTTTTCTTGGTTGTTTCGTCTTTTTATTTTCAGTGTTTTGATTTTTTTCCCTATGTTTGTGTGGGAATTTTATTTTAACAGTCTGTATTTAATATAGAATATCTGTGTATAGACTGTTATGGACATAACCAACAAATCCTTACTGAGCGCCTACTTTACACCAGGCACTAGTCTAGAAATGGGGATTTGAAGGGGAGGAACAATAATTTTTCCTCTACCCTTCTAGGTTCTTAGCTGAGAAGCCCCTGTGATAAAAAATTAACAAGAGAAAAACAAGTTTTTTTTTTTTAACGTCTTTATTGGAATATAATTGCTTTTCCATGGTGTGTTAGTTTCTGCTGCATAACAAAGTGAATCAGCTATACATATACATATATCCCCACATCTCCTCCGTCTTGCATCTCCCTCCCATCCTTCCTATCCCACCCCTCTAGATGGTCACAAAGCACCGAGCTGATCTCCCTGTGCTATGTGGCTGCTTCCCACTAGCTATCTGTTTTACATTTGGGAGTGTATATATGTCCATGCCACTCTCTCACTTTCTCCCAGCTTACCTTTCCCACTCCCTGTGGCCTCAAGTCCATTCTCTACGTCTGCATCTTTATTCCTGTCCTGCCCCTATGTTCTTCAGAACCTTTTTTTTTTTTAGATTCCATATGTATGTGTTAGCGTACAGTATTTGTTTTTCTCTGTCTGACTTACTTCACTCTGTATGACAGACTCTAGGTCCATCTACCTCACTACAAATAACTCAATTTTGTTTCTTTTTATGGCTGAGTAATATTCCATTGTATATATGTGCCACATCTTTATCCATTCATCTGTCGATGGACACTTAGGTTGCTTCCATGTCCTGGCTTTGTAAATAGTGCTGCAGTGAACATTGTGGTATATGACTTTTTTTGAATTATGGTCTTCTAAGGGTATATGCTCAGTAGTGTGATTGCTGGGTCATATGGTAGTTCTATTTTTAGTTTTTTAAGGAACCTCCATACTGTCCTCCATAGTGTCTGTGTCAATTTACATTCCCATCAACAGTGCAAGAGGGTTCCCTTTTCTCCACACCCTCACCAGCATTTATTTGTAGATTTTTTGACGATGGCCATTTTGACTGGTATGAGGTGATACCTCACTGTAGTTTTGATTTGCATTTCTCTAATGATGAGTGGAGTTGAGCATCCTTTCACGTGTTTGTTGGCAATGTGTACATCTTCTTTGGAGAAATGTCTATTTAGCTCTTCTGCCCACTTTTCGATTGGGTTGTTTGTTTCTTTGATATTGAGCTGCATGAGCTGCTTGTAAATTTTGGAGAGTAATCCTTTGTCAGTTGCTTCAGTTGCAAATATTTTCTCCCATTCTGAGGGTTGTCTTTTCGTCTTCTTTATGTTTTCCTTTGCTGTGCAAAAACTTTAAGTTTCATAGGTCCCATTTGTTTATTTTTCTTTTTATTTCCATTTCTCTACAAGGTGGGTCAAAAAGGATCTTGCTGTGATTTATGTCATAGAATGTTCTGCCTCTGTTTTCCTCTAAGAGTTTTATAGTGTTTGGCCTTAAATTTAGGTCTTTAATCCATTTTGAGTTTATTTTTGTGTGTGGTGTTAGGGAGTGTTCTAATTTCATTCTTTTACATGTAGCTGTCCAGTTTTTCCCAACACCACTTATTGAAGAGACTGTCTTTTCTCCATTGTATATTCTTGCCTCCTTTATCAAAAATAAAGTGACCATATGTGTGTGGGTTTATCTCTGGGCTTTCTGTCCTGTTCCATTGATCTATATTTCTGTTTTTGGGCCAGTACCATACTATCTTGATTACTGTAGCTTTGTAGTATAGTCTGAAGTCTGGGAGCCTGGTTCCTCCAGCTCCATTTTTCTTTCCCAAGATAGCTTTGGCTATTCGGGGTCTTTTGTGTTTCCATACAAATTGTGAAATTTTTTTGTTCTAGTTCTGTGAAAAGTGCCATTGGTAGTTTGATAGGGATTGTGTTGAATCTGTAGATTGCTTTGGGTAGAAGAGTCATTTTCACAGTGTTGATTCTTCCAATCCAAGAACATGGTATATGTCTCCATCTGTTTGTATCATCTTTAATTTCTTTCATCAGTGTCTTATAGTTTTCTGTATACAGGTCTTTTGTCTCCCTAGGTAGGTTTATTCCTAGGTATTTTATTCTTTTTGTTGCAGTGATAAGTGGGAGTGTTTCCTTAATTTCTCTTTCAGATTTTTCATCATTAGTTTATAGGAATGCAAGAGATTTCTGTGCATTAATTTTGTATCCTGCTACTTTACCAAATTCATTGATTAGCTCTAGTAATTTTCTGGTAGCATCTTTAGGGTTCTCTATGTATAGTATCATATCATCTGCAAAACAGTGACACCTCTTGTTTTCTGATTTGGATTACTTTTATTTGTATTTCTTCTCTGATTGCTCTGGCTAAAACTTCCAAGTTATGTTGAATAATAGTGGTGAGAGTGGACAGCCTTGTCTTGTTCATGATCTTAGAGGAAATGGTTTCAGTTTTTCACCATTGAGAATGATGGTGGCTGTGGGTTTGTCATATATGGCTTTTATTATGTTGAGGTAAGTTCCCTCTATGCCTACTTTCTGGAGGGTTTTTATCATAAATGGATGTTGAATTTTGTCAAAAGCTTTTTCTGCATCTATTGAGATGATCATACGGTTTTTCTCCTTTGATTTATTAATATGGTGTATCACATTGATTGGTTTGCATATGTTGAAGAATCCTTGCATTCCTGGGATAAACCCCACTTGATCATGGTGTATGATCCTTTTAATGTGCTGTTGGATTCTGTTTGCTAGTATTTTGTTGAGGATTTTTGCATCTATGTTCATCAGTGCTATCGGCCAGTAGTTTTCTTTGTGGCATCTTTGTCTGGTTTTGGTATCAGCATGATGGTGGCCTTGTAGAATGAGTTTGGGAGTGTTCCTCCCTCTGTTATATTTTGGAAGAGTTTGAGAAGGATAGGTGTTAGCTCTTCTCTAAATGTTTGATAGAATTCGTCGTTGACGTCATCTGGTCCTGGGCTTTTGTTTGTTGGAAGATTTTTAATCACAGTCTCAATTTTAGTGCTTGTGATTGGTCTGTTTATATTTTCTATTTCTTCCTGTTTCAGTCTTGGAAGGTTGTGCTTTTCTAAGAATTTGTCCATTTCTTCCAGGTTGTCCATTTTATTGGCATATAGTTGCTTGTAGTAATCTCTCGTGATCGTTTGTATTTCTGCAGTGTCAGTTGTTACTTCTCCTTTTTCATTTCTAATTCTACTGATTTGAATAGTCTCTCTTTTTTTCTTGATGAGTCTGGCTAATGGTTTATCAATTTTGTTTATCTTCTCAAAGAACCAGCTTTTAATTTTATTGACATTTGCTACTTTTCCCTTCATTTCTTTCTGATCTGATCTTTATGATTTCTTTCCTTCTTCTAACTTTGGGGTTTTTTGTTCTTCTTTCTCTAATTGCTTTAGGTGTAAGGTTAGGTTGTTTATTTGAGATGTTTCTTGTTTCTTGAGGTAGGATTATATTGCTATAAACTTCCCTCTTAGAACTGCTTTTGCTGCATCCCATAGGTTTTGGGTCATCATATTTTCATTGTCATTTGTTTCTAGGTATTTTTTGATTTCCTCTTTGAATTCTTCAGTGATCTCTTGGTTATTTAGTAGTGTATTGTTTAGCCTCCATGTGTTTGTATTTTTTACAGATTTTTTTCCAGTAAATGATATCTAGTCTCTTAGCGTTGTGGTTGGAAAAGATACTTGATATGATTTCAGTTTTCTTAAGTTTACCAAGGCTTGATTTGTGACCCAAGATATGATCTATCCTGGAGAATGTTCCATGAGCACTTGAGAAGAAAGTGTATTCTGTTGATTTTGGATGGAATGTCCTGTTAATATCCATTAAGTCCATCTTGTTTAATGTATTATTTAAAGCTTGTGTTTCCTTATTTATTTTCATTTTGGATGATCTGTCCATTGGTGAAAGTGGGGTGTTAAAGTCCCCTAGTATGATTGTGTTACTGTTGATTTCCCCTTTTATGGCTATTAGCATTTGCCTTATGTATTGAGGTGCTCCTATGTTGGGTGCGTAAATATTTATAATTGTTCTATGTTCTTCTTGGGTTGATCCCTTGATCATTATGTAGTGTCCTTCTTTGTCTCTTGTAGTAGTCTTTATTTTAAAGTCTATTTTGGGGCTTCCCTGGTGGTGCTGTGGTTGAGTGTCCGCCTGCCGATGCAGGGGACACGGGTTCGTGCCCTGGTCCGGGAAGATCCCTCATGCCGCGCAGTGGCTGGGTCTGCGCATCCGGAGCCTGTGCTCTGCAACGGGAGAGGCCACAACAGTGAGAGGCCCGCGTACCGCAAAAACAAAAACAAAAATAAAGTCTATTTTGTCTGATATGAGAATTGCTACTCCAGCTTTCTTTTGATTTCCGTTTGCATGCAATAACTTTTTCCATCCCCTCACTTTCAGTCTGTGTGTGTCCCTAGGTCTGAAGTGGGTCTCTTGTAGACAGCATATGTATGGGTCTTGTTTTTATATCCATTCAGCCAGTTTATGTCTTTTGGTTGGAGCATTTAAGCCAATGTAAGTAAATAGCTACATTTAAGGTAGCTTTTGATATGCATGTTCCTATTACCATTTTCTTAATTGTTTTGGGTTTGTTATTGTAGGTCTTTTCCTTCTCTTGTGTTTCCTACCTAGAGAAGTTCCTTTAGCATTTGCTGTAAAGCTGGCTTGGTGGTGCTGAATTCTCTTCGCTTTTGCTTGTCTGTAAAGGTTTTAATTTCTCTGTTGAATCTGAATGAGATCCTTGCTGGGTAGAGTAATTTTGGTTGTAAGTTTTCCCCTTTTATCACTTTAAATATGTCCTGCCACTCCCTTCTGGCTTGCACAGTTTCTGCTGGAAGATCAGCTGCTAACCTTATGGTGATTCCCTTGTATGTTGTTTGTTGTTTTTCCTTTGCTGCTTTTAATATTTTTTCTTTGTATTTTAATTTTTGATAGTTTGATTAATATGTGTGTTGGCCTGTTTCTCCTTGGATTTATCCTGTATGGGACTCTCTGTGCTTCCTGGACTTGATTGACTATTTATTTTACTGTATTAGGGAAGTTTTCAACTATAATCTCTTCAAATATTTTCTCAGTTCCTTTCTTTTTCTCTTCTTCTTCTGGGACTGCTATAATTCAAATGTTGGTGCATTTAATGTTGTCCCAGAGGTCTCTGAGACTGTCCTCAATTCTTTTCATTGTTTATTCTGCTCTGTGGTAGTTATTTCCACTATTATATCTTCTAGGTCATTTATCCGTTATTCCCCTATTGATTCCTTCTAGAGAATTTTTAATTTCATTTATTGTGTTGTTCATCGTTGTTTGTTTCCTCGTTAGTTCTTCTAGGTCCTTGTTAAACATTTCTTGTATTTTTTCCATTTTATATCCAAGATTTTGGATCATCTTTACTATCATTACTCTGAATTCTTTTTCAGTTAGACTGCCTATTTCCTCTTCATTTGTTAGGTCTGGTTTTTTTTTTTTTTTTTTTTTTTTTTTTTGTGGTACGCGGGCCTTTCACTGTTGTGGCCTCTTCCGTTGCAGAGCACAGGCTCCGGACGCGCAAGCTCAGTGGCCGTGGCTCACGGGGCCAGCTGCTCCGCGGCACGTGAGATCTTCCCGAACCGGGGCACGAACCCGTTCTCCTGCATCGGCAGGTGGACTCTCGACCACTGTGCCACCAGGGAAGCCCCTGGTGGGTTTTTACCTTACTCCTTCCTCTGCTGTGTGTTTCTCTGTCTTCTCATTTTGCTTAACTTACTGTGTTTGGGGTCTCCTTTTCGCAGGCTGCAGGTTTGTAGTTCCCATTGTTTTTGGTGTCTGCTCCCAGTGGGTGAGGTTGGTTCAGTGGGTTGTGTAGGATTCCTGGTGGAGGGGACTCGTGCCTGTGTTCTGGTGGATGAGGCTGGATCTTGTCTTTCTGGTGGGCAGGACCGCATCCATTGGTGTGTTTTGGGGTGTCTGTGACCTTATGATTTTAGGCAGCCTCTCTGCTAATGGGTGTGGTTGTGTTCCTGTCTTGCTAGTTGGTTGGCATAGGGTGTCCAGCACTGTAGCTTGCTGGTCATTGAGTGAAGTTGGGTCTTAGCGTTGAGATGGAGATCTCTGGGAGAGCTTTCCCTGTTTGATATTATGTGAAGCCAGGAGGTCTCTGGTGGACTACTGTCCTGAACTCGGCTGTCCCACTTCAGCGGCACAGGCCTGACACCCAGCTGGAGCACCAAGACCCTGTCTGCCACACTGCTGCCTGCAGTCCCAAGTCCCTGGGACGTAGCTCTGAACAGCTCCCCAGAAGTTTAATAAACATGTATACTCCTATATACATAGGAGGTACCCAGAAAAAAAATGAATAACTCCCTGAAATGGCCCAAACCACCACCTTAAATACCAGCTAAAGACAAAAGAGGATGTTGGGGGAGGGAATAGGCCAGTTTGGGTAAGTTACCAGGTTACCCTGGTAAACAAGGGTAAGGTTGTTTTGCAGATTTAAGTCCAGGCCTTCTCTGCTGGTAAAGGGTCTCTAGAGATTTGGACCTCCTCCTATTCCTGGTACAGAGAGACAGCTTTACAAATGGAGATTTCCCTTATAAATGTAAATGTCCCTTACAATAGGGTAACTTTCACTGACTTTTCAGAGCTTCTCCCTCATCAGCTGTTTCTAAAATATAATAAACCTAAAATAATCCTTATGCCAAAAAGGCATATTTTGGGGTAGCAAATCCTTCTGGCCTTCAGGGCAGAAGAGTGAACAATAATGAACCAAAATCCTTGCCCCCAAGGAGCTTGAATTCTAGCGAGGAAGACATGGGACATATAGGCTGTTAGAGATAACGTTAAGCAGAAATAAAGCAGAGAAGGGGACTTGCATCTTTGGAGAGAATAGCTTAGGAGAAGGTCACATTTTTACGGAAAATGGGGTGTGAGCCATAAGCATTCCAGATAGAGAAAAGATCTCTATGTTTTATAAATGCCTAAGAAAATAAAATGAAAATTCTCTGTAGTTTCATATTTACACCATGTCACAGATATTGCTATTTATTTATTCATTTTCCTCTTAAATCTCAGTATCTCTTCCTGTTTCTGAGCCCAACACCATAATTTGGATTCTCCAGCCAGGAGGCCTGACTGACTCTATGTTTTTGGACAAGCTACTTAACCTCTTTGAGTCTGTTACCCCCTGTGTAAAGGAAGACCACTGTCTAACTCTCAGGACCCATGGGCAAGATGAGATAACATTTGTACGAGTGTCTGACATTTCATGGGTACTCAATAATTGCTAGTTTCTTTCTTTTTTTTTAATTCTTCCTTCCCTGTCCACACTCTTTTCAGCACTTGTTTTCAGTACTTGTCAGTAAATTTGCGATCAGATTCTTATGCAACACGGTGGAGAAACCATGTGATAGGCAGTTAACCAAAGACAAATTAGGAACATTAGGAAACTTGATTTTAAAAAAAGAAACTTTCCGAAGTGTTTTTTGCTAACTTTGGTGCTCAAGGTTACAGAGATAAAGCCAAGCCCTGTGCACTTCCCCCTTAAAGATATTTTTCATTGTATGCCAGGTCAGCAGTCCTAGTAGATCTGAATTTGTATATGTAAAAGTCTACAGATTCTCCAGTTACAGTCAAACTCAAGGCAAGCGGAGACATATCACATTCATATGCAAATACATCTATATTCACATTCTTATCCCTTAATCCAATTTAGCTCTAATTTTGCAGTGCAAATCGGTAAGTTTTCTTGAGAGTGTTGGTGTGCCACTAAAAATGGAGGAAATGTAAGGGTAAGGGTAAAACTGCATGTAGTTTAGGTCTGAATGAAACCGAAACCTAGGTTTAGAAATAAAAGTAGAGCCTAGGGACTTCGCAGGTGGCACAGTGGTTAAGAATCCTCCTGCAAATGCAGGGGACACAGGTTTGAGCCCTGGTCTGGGGAGATCCCACATGCTGCGGAGCAACTAAGCCTGTGTGCCACAACTACTGAGCCTGCGCGCCTATAGTCCGTGCTCCGCAAGAAGAGAAGCCACTGCAATGAGAAGCCCACGCACCGCAACAAAGAGTAGCCCCCGTTCGCCACAACTAGAGAAAGCCCATGGGCAGCAACAAAGACCCAATGCAGCCAAAAAAGAAAAAAAAAAGTAGAGCCTAAAATCACTCATATTCTTTGGTGAGCTTACCTTTGATTTGAGGGTCATTAGACCTTAATTGTAGTACCGGTTTTGATACTGACTCACTGTGGGGTCTCAGTCAATTAGTTTTCCCTGTCTATATCATGAGTGACACTTCCTTGCCTTGTACGGCTGTTGAGATTTCATAGTGCTTGTGTTGTTTTAGTGCTTGCCTGACTTTCATAACATCAAAGTCAGACAAGCACTAAAGATAAACAAAGTACAACTATTTATACTGTATGTTTTTGGTTTTCCGTCTGTCCCCAGCCATATCATTGACCATGCCCTGCTGGACGTGCCCTTCCTTCAGCTCCCTGAGGAGATGCCCTCTGCCCTCCGAGAGCAGCTGGACCACACATTCTGAAGACACCAGTAGTCCTAGTTTTGGCCCTTCGTACACAGGCCTGCAGCTCATCAGTGCTGAGGAGCAGAGTGGCCTGGCTTCCAGGGCCGACTCGACTGGTAAGATGGAGCCCCAAGCCAGAGGGCTCTGCAAATCACTTTTGGTGACCTGTTGCCACTCATCAAATCTCTGCAGCCAGCTTTGTTAGCAGAATGAGTTCAGGCATAGTCATCCAGTCAAAAAGCTAGAATCCTGAGTGGTTCAAAATTGCACTGGGAAAAAACATGCACACAGATTGGCTGGTTGGTTGGCAAGGTTATCAATACTGAGAAACCATTTGTCAGTGTATCTTAAGGGGCTGTTTTCTGACTGTTCTGTACAAGTACGGTTCCCTGTCAATTTATTTTCTCCTTGGTTAACCAAACTATGTGTAATATGAACAAGGCTGAATCTTTCATCCTACCACCCACGCACCTTCCCTATTCAGCAAGAGGGAGGTTACATTTAAGCAGAGAAAAAGGAAATGTTATGTGAAGTGGAATGAGAATCAGGATGCAGCCACTGTGTCCAGAGTACAGATCATTTCGCAGTTCTGTTTTTTCTGTTGTGCCTGGATTGAGCTATGCACTAGTGTATAACATCCCATGTTCTCATTTATTACATTTCCGGTAGGTGTAGGGTGGAATGCTGGCTGGCTTTGCAGGTAGAATATGGGCCTGTCAGCAAGCACTGTATTATGGGTTGGGTTTAGGGCAGCATTGGGAAGATGTTGTGTGTGGTTAGTGTTTTGGTTATTTGGCCCAAGGGATTGCTTTCCTTTGAAAGTGATAGAGTTACTGATGGTTTCTCTGTAGATGAATTTACCCAGTGTGTCCAACAATATCTGTTTTTCCTTCTCAAAGGTGTGCTTTAGGAATTTGTTTCTGGATCATTTTCAAACTTGGGTAACATTTGTCCTCACGGTGTGTGCTACTGGGAGGTTCTACAAGTAAGAGTGATCCCTCTTGCAGACTAAAGGGTTGAGACAGGATTTGGTTTCGTATTTGATAATATTGCAAGGAATCCTAGTTTACGATGGTTTCTCTCTCTTCACAAGCCACCGTTCTTTATTGCATTTTGTTTGCACTGACACACTCAGTTCTGGTTGATGCTCTGTGACGGATGATCTTGATCAGCAGCTGAAATATGCCCTCATACCCCCCTCTCCACCCTGGGGAGCATTTCATGGATGGGAGCATCTTGTGGATGGGAAGTCACAAGCTGAGGTGGTGAGGAAGAGAGGTGGTGCTTGCCTCCCGTTTGCATCTCCTTGCCCTCAACCTCTTTGCCAAGCCTTCCCGTGGAGGAGGCTAAGAGCACACAGACGCTGGAGTCAGACTGCTCAGGTTCAGATCCTCCTTCTGCCATTGTGACCTTGGGCAAGATTCTTAGTATCTTTACGACTCAGTTTCCTCATCTGAAAAATGGCCGTAATAATAGTTCTTACCTCAGCCAAATTATTACTCACTCCAAGTGAGACAGTTTATGTACAACGTCTTAACATAATGCCTGACACAGAATGAATGATCGTCAAGGATGTGATTTCTTCTCTCTCCTGCCCCAGGGTTCTTATTGCTTTAGAGAAGTAGAGGTGGGCTCCTCACTGCAGCAAAAGTCAAGATCTCTAGGCTCAGGCTGTTCTTTTTGGTGGCCTCTTTACTTAGGTGAAAATTGCTTTAATTCCTAGAGGTTCAAATGATGAAGATCAGAGTCGTAGCCTGAACTGGACATTGTTAAGCTGTCCCCAAAGCTTATAATTATGTTTAGTATCTCCCTTTTCATTGAGAAAGCCTCCTGCCCTGTGTTGTTTTGGTCAGGGTCCTAGCAGGAAGCAGATGGTGCCCTCAGAGGGGTTTATCTGAAGAGAGTTTAATGAAAGAACTGCTTACAGAGGCAACAAGACCTAGATTCATGGAAGAGGGGCTGCCCCACAGGTGCTATGGCTATAGAAAGAGCAACACCACTGCCAGAGACTTGGCAAAGTGGGGAGAATAACTACCCAGATCTTGTGTTGGTCCTCGCATCAGCAGATCTTGTCAGAAACCAAAGGGCATGGAGCCCTGGTGAGGCAGCCCACAGCAGTCAGCCACCAGGCCACAGAGCAGGTGTAGAGAGGTGGAGAATGGCTTTGGAGTGAGGGGTGGTGGTGAAGCAAATGGAGAATAGCCAACACACTTTGGTCCCTACCAGGAACTAAATGTCCTGCAGGCTGGGGTCACTCCAGAGACACAAATGCAAAACCAGGACTAGAGAATGTTGAGTGATGCTCTCGGTTCCCTCCTTCAGCAGGAGGCGGTTTCTGCAGCTACAGGGAGGCTAGATGTGTGGCCTTTTAGCAACCATCCTCTTTTGCAGAAGTAGTAATAATCATAGCCAGGACTTACTGAGTGTGTGCTGTGTGTCAGATGTGGATTATCTCTGCCTTTACAAGAATCCTGCTGGCGGGCATCGTTCTCATATCCTAGTTGACCCTGAGTCTGTAGAAGGTTAAGAGACTGGTCTAAGAGAACACTGCTAAGGAATGGACAAATCTGTGTCTTAGTTAAAGTTCCAAAGCCTTTTCCAGTGGCTCCCAAACCTGGCAGTGCCAGAGTCGTCATGTTATCAGTTTGCTGTTACCTTCTAGACCTGCTGTACAGATAGGTATAGAGGAAATACATATATATACCTGACCGGTGCCAACAGGGTGGAGTTCTGGCTTTGAAAAGCCTTTAACTCATCCTGGGTCCCAGGATAGAAGGAAGATAAGGAAAAACAAGGTTTAGGAGGACGACCAAGTATTTTTGAAGCCTGTGGCACTTACCCATCTACCCCAGCAATGGGGAATTTACAGATGCTTTCAGTTGAGCTATTGAGAGCTTCAAAGAAATTGATAAACATGGAAAAGTGCCCCCAGCCAGGTAGCTACCCATCCTCTGCCCAGCACCGGGCCTGTGGCACTGGCCAGCCTCTGGGAGAGCCCTACTTTGAGGCTGGATGTTTCAGTCAGGGTAAACTGAATCCCTCAGGCTGGGGAGCAGATTCTCATCCACCTCTGTCTCCCCTCCCTGGAGCTTCTCTTCCTCATCTGTGAAATGGGGCTGGGCACCCCTGCACAGGCAGGGCGACAGGGTGTGTGTGGAGGTGCTTCGCACAGCGCCCTAGGAGTAAAAAAACAATCCTAATTGAATAGCCCTGTGCCTTATTTCCCTTTAGCATGGGAAATGAGGGTAATTATTGCCTACTCCTTTATTGCCCCAAAGAGGACTGTAAACCATATACGTTGTGGGATGGGATCAGAGAGGGGCTTCGCGGTCCTCAGCAGTGAGCCGGGGTAAGTGGAGAGACGCTGCGGGGTTTCAGGATGATGGGTTCCTGTGCTGAGGGCTTGGGGGTCCTTGGGAGGACCTTCCTTGGGGAGACTTCTGTCATTTATCTGCCCACTCTCGACCCCCATGTCTTTTAGCATTGCGGAGGGAAGAAGAGGGTGAAGAGAAGTTGCCCCGCCAGCCCAGGGGTGTCCCTGCGGATGTGGCTGGGGCAGATCCTCCGCGATTCATCTCCTGTGTGGAGCGGGATTATGGTGGCCCAGGCCCGGCCTGTCTGCCTGGCTCTGTTGCTCTGTACGAGGCCACAGCAAGCCATACCTCTTCGCTGTCCTTTGCAGCAGGAGTCCTGCAAGAAGCTGGCATCCCCACAGGGCAATCCCGATTCCCAGCATAATTGTGCAGGGAAGGACTCTGTGATCAGCCTACACTTTCTTCTCGTTTTCTCACTAAGGGGATAATTAGCAGGAGGAAGGCAAATAAATCCCAAATCCCCTCACCTTGCTTAAATCACGGGGTGTGGGCAAGCTGGAGAGCAGTGTAGAAGTTTGCTCTGGGGTTCGGCTTTCCAGTGCAAATGGCAAAAGAGGGACTAGGCAAAATCCCTAATAGCACCCCCTGTCTCCCCAGGTTCCCCTTTCCCTAGATGACAAGCACACCCTGTCATCACATACAGTAGCTCTGTAACGCCCCTAGTTTTACCTGAGTTGATAAATGGTAAGAGGGTCGAAGGAATAAAAATAAGACTTCTGCCTTGGAAGTCCATTGCAACCAAGAGAAGAGAAAACACAAAAATGTTTACAGTGGCACAAGCTGCTGTTAAGTAGTGGGCCTCCATTTTGGTTGCACAGGCTCCGGACGCGCAGGCTCAGCGGCCATGGCTCACGGGCCCAGCCGCTCTGCGGCATGTGGGATCTTCCCCGACCGGGGCACGAACCCGTGTCCCCTTCATCGGCAGGCGGACTCTCAACCACTGCGCCACCAGGGAAGCCCCTGGGTTTCTTTTATGCATAAGAAAGGTGTCGGTTTACGTGTGGGATGACAATGCTCAGGTGTATATGCAAACTGAGAAACTTGATGCTGGGTGAAGCACATAGCAGGTGTTTAATAGTTGTCTGTTGAATGGATCCTTGCATGAAAGGAGTGGGATTCCAGGTGGTGAGAGTCATCTGCATCCCAGACATCTGTATCCCATTTGGGTTTAAGAGTCCAGCATTTCTCCCAAGTGTGTCCCATGCAGCCGCCTAAGAAAAGCCAGGATGCTGGGGCCAACGAGTTAGGTCATGACCTGCCACCTTTGTTTTTTTAAAAAGTATTTATTTTATTTTTTAATTTTCGGCTGCGTCAGGTCTTAGTTGCGGCACACGGGATCTTTCGTTGCTGTGTGCAGGCTCTTTGTTGTGGTGTGCGGGCTTCTCTCTGGTTGTGGCACGAGGTTTCCAGAGCATGTGGGCTCTGTAGTTGTGGCGCATGGGCTCTGTAGTTTGCGGCATGCGGGCTCTCTAGTTGCGGCACGTGGGCTCAGTAGTTGTGGGGCACAGGCTTAGTTGCCATGCAGCATGTGGGAATCTTAGTTCCCTGACCAGGGATCGAACCCATGTCCTCTGCATTGGAAGGCGGATTCATAACCACTGGACCACCAGGGAAGTCCCCCTGCCACCTTTGCTGGAGATTCGTAACATGTATTAGCTTATTAAAAATTTTGAAAAGTCCTGAAATGATATGGTATTTATGTATGTATCTATGTATATGTATAATTTATATTTATATGTGTGTGTATATATATATATATACACACACATATATATTTATATACACATACACACATATATATATTTATATACATCTACAAATCATTTTAGTCTTTCATTAACCCATAGTGCCTATCTGGTTACCTGGTCAGATCTCAAGGTATAGAAACCCAAACATACATAAATTAGCAAATTTGAGTTGGAAGTGCATGCCATTGCTAAAGTTTTGGGAAACCAGAGAAACCAGAAAGAAATATTTTGACAAACTTTCCTGGATTTACAAAGGTAGCTCTACTTTGTCTCATGCTCTGCTATACCTCTTGGCCTTTTTTAAAAATTCTAATTCAGTAGACTCAGGAATACATTTTGCCAAACGTTCTTTGTATTTAAACCCTCGTGGGCTTTAAAACAAATGTAGACCAGATGTTCTTGATTTATTTGCATTTAACTGATCACAGTGGAATTCTGCCAGAGCAGTAGGAGATCCCCAGGGATTTGGGCCTCTTCTTTTTTTTTTTCCCCCCCCCCTCAGAAACAAGTGTTTATGATGGGTAGAAACCTATGGACTCGGGAGTTCAATTTTTGTGACAAGCACTTTTTATATGCTTAGAAAGTTTCTGTTGTCATGATTGGTTAAGGATAGAATGAGAACATCACCGGGGCTGTGTGCCTCTTTATAAGATGTAACACGTTTCTCTGTTGCCTGTTTTGTTGTAATCCTGCTGCAGCTGGTAGAACACTAGACCAGGGGGCCCAGATTCCCAGTAAACAGTAATTATCATTGTGCATGATGGGGCTACAGGGGATTCTTGTTATTCTTAAGGCACATTTGTATTTTATGATTCTTTTTCACCTTGAATATATTTTGCTTGGAAAACAAAATGAGCTAACTAATTTTAAAAATTCTTTTGCCTAACTATGAATTTCAGTGATAATTTGTATCCCTCCTGAGTAATAGTGCCCTCCTCAAAATCGAAGAACAGTAGAACATATTTTTAAAACAAATTACATCTTTTTCTCTTTCATTAACAAATAGAAATTTGGCCCCATTTCTGTTATTAGGATGCCCCAGGATCCTTGATATTCTTGTTCCCATTAAGTTGTACATTTTGGATTTTTTTTGTTTTTGCGGTTCGCGGGCCTTTCACTGCTGTGGCCTCTCCCGTTGCGGAGCGCAGGCTCCGGACGCGCAGGCTCAGCGGCCATGGCCCACGGGCCCAGCCGCTCCGCGGCACGTGGGATCCTCCCGGACCAGGGCACGAACCCGTGTCCCCTGCATCGGCAGGCGGACTCTCAACCACTGCGCCACCAGGGAAGCCCTACATTTTGGATTTAAATCAGTATTTTAAAACTTTAATGATTGCTCTCTTTGAAAATTTCTTTTCAAAGAGGTTCAAAAGTTTCTCAGAAACACAAATTTTTATTGAGTAAAACTGGTATTTTGCCAGTCATTGCAAATACAGAAAAGAGTGAAGTGTATGACATCTGTCTATGAAGAACGGATAACCTACAAATTTTTGCTGTTCAAAGGATCATTATATATAACTTAAAAAATAGTTTTTAGCTATGGAACATCTCCTGTATGCTAGGAATGTGTTACACACATGCACAGACACATTTAATCTTCATAATCTTAAGAGTAGATATTACTACCCCATTTTGTAGAAGCAGAAACACAGCTAAGGAGATTAAATGATTTGGCCAAAGTCACACAACTGAAAGGGTAGTGTTGGGATTCAGTCCAAGCCTCTCTCCTCAGTTTCCCTGCCTGGTGCCTGGTAATGAGAGGCTGGTGTTTGTGAATGCAGTGAGTTGTGGGCAGCAGTTATAGAGAACCTTCTGGGGGCCCAGCGCTGCTTCCTCTGCATCCTGGGAGCTATGTACAAACCTCCCTCGTGAGTTTATCTCATTGGGTGGCAGTGACTTGTTCAGGAGTCCCCACTACACTGAGGCCTTCTTGGAAGCAGGAACCACATCATATTCATTTTATATTCCCAGAACACTGCCTGGCACGTTGAACTTACGCAGTGGACATTTGTGGAATAAATTAACTATTCTGATATAGGGCTAGAAGACCCTTGTTCCCAATCCTGTTCTCCAGTTACCTAGGCTTAAGTGTATTTGCTAATTGAAATGTAACTTCATGACAGGGAAGAACTAAAAGGGAACAGATAGGTGCAACCAGTGTGTAAATAAGACTTTTTTCCTGTGTTTTCACATGTTAGCCATTTATCCAGTCGTGTCCATTCATTTTGTTTTCCTGTTCTTATTTGGGTTTTACTATAGTCTTTTAAATTTTCTAAAAAACAATTGACGTATGTGTGTGGGGGCAGTGGGGGGTTCTCTCTCTGTCTGGGTATCTCAGAATTTCACTTACCCTATATATTCTTTGACCAAAGCAGCCATATTTTCCTTTCCTATTTATTTAGCTCAGAGAGTGCAAAGAAGGTGATTTGGGGAAAGCTTTTCTGTGATATTGAAATAGGTCCTTGTGATTATTGAACCATCTATGTAGACCAAAATATGAGAAAGAGTGGTAGAGTTTAAGATGCTGTGCTCCATACAGATTATCTAAACTAGATATTTCAGAAGTACTTAATAAAAAAACCTGTGACCTCCAACCAGAGATTTTGCAAGTTCCTTTTAGAATTGCTAATGCACTAGTCCTGAAGAGGAGGTGACAACTGTAGTGCCTTTTATTCATCACTTTCTGTGGTGTTCTTTGTAGTGTTATGATCTTCCTTTTATAGATGACAACACCAATGCCCAGAGCCACACATTAGTTAAGGGACAGAATTAAGATTGATGTCCAGGCTTGTTGACGCTGTGCAGCTCTGCCCGTCCTGTGGCTGAGCTCTCTGCAAGGACCACTTCACTGCACCCAGTCCTACAGGGCGGAGTTTAAGAGGGCGGACATGTGGACACAGGGTGGGAAGGGGAGGGCGGGACAAATTGGAAGATTAGGCTTGACATAAATACATTACCATGTGTAAGATAGATAGCTAGTGGGAACATGATGTATAGCACAGGGACCTCAGCTCGGTGAGAAAAAATACTTCCACTTAGAAAATTAAATATGTTACTAGAGCATTTTAAAATTTCTTCTGTGCTATATGTGTTTGTTTGGGGGCTGGCCTGTTTGTTTGGGGGTTGAGTGCTGGCCTGTTTGCTTTGTGGGGGAGGCCATTGTTTCAAACATTGCTGTCATATACTTGTGATTTTTCGCTGGCATGATGCTAGTTGCTTACTCTTTGCAGGAAGTAGATATAGAGTGATGGAAAGCCATGATCTTCTGAGTTTGACAGACCAAAGACCACTCCTGCTACTCCCCTGCTCCGTGACATTCGGCAGATTATTTACCCTCAGTGACCTTTAGTTTCCTCAACTGTAGAATGGAAATAATAATGATAATACTGAGCTTGCAGGTTTATTTTGAGGGTTCAGGGAGACCTGGAACATGAAGTTTCTGGAATAAAATAAGGAGTAGTCATTATGATAGCGGTATAATGCGGTTTTCAGAATTCCTCATGTTTTAGAGCTAGGACTTAGTCAATGGGAGGAGAATTCTTTTAAGTTGTGGAAAAACGGCCAAGTGGAACTCCGAAGAGGTTCTCCTTTATGTCCTTGGCTAGTTTCTGTAAACTGCCTTTACAGAAAGGCAGTTTCTTTTATTCTTTCTGTTCTCATTGACTGAAGGGTGGGCTCACTCAGCATGCTTTGTGAAACCACTTGTGTCTATGGCATTTTTCTGCAGAATTAGAATCAGGAAGAAAAGCTTCCCTGAGAAGAGGAGGGAGGGAGGGTGGAGGGAGGGGGAGGGCTGGATGGGGGTAGGGAGCCCATGCCAGGTTTACTTTCATGAGGTGCCTCGCCCCTCCTCCTCTTCAGAATTGGTTTGTTTGGACAAATTGGTTGCCTCAAGCAACACATTATTAGTTTGAGCCGTAATGTATCCCGGGAGACTTGCTGCTTTCCCTTTGCCAAGTAATTGTCCTTTTCCCAAAGAGGATGCTGGGACTGTGGAGGCATTTTCCACTTTGGCATATTTCAATCCAGTCCCCCCACCTCCCTCACACTGAAGTGTCTGCTGCTTGCACTACGCATTTAGAAAGCAACCAGTTGTGAGCTGTTAATCTTTGTTTTCAACTCCAGGATTTTGTCATCCTTCCTTAACCCCTCAGTACTGGTGTCTAAGGAAAGAAGATTGTACAGGCAGACCTCGGAGACATTTCAGCTTCCCTTCCAGACCACTGCAACAAAGTGAATATTGCAATAAAGCGAGTCAGGCAAAGTGTTTGGTTTCCCAGTACATATAAAAGTTATGTTCACACTCTAGTATGTTATGTGTGCAATAGCATTATGTCTAAAAAACAAGATAGATACCTTAATTTAAAAATCCTCTGGAGGCTTCCCTGGTGGTGCAGTGGTTAAGAATCTGCCTGCCAATGCAGGGGACATGGGTTCGAGCCCTGGTCCAGGAAGATCCCACGTGCCACCGAGGAACTGAGTCTGTGTGCCACAACTACCGAGCCTGCGCTCTAGAGCCCACGAGCCACAACGACGGAGCCCATGTGCCACAATTACTGAAGCCCGAGCACCTAGAGCCTGTGCTCTGCAACAAGAGAAGCCACTGCAATGAGAAGCCTGTGCACTGCAACCAACAGTAGCCCCCGCTCGCCACAACTAGAGAAAGCCTGCGTGCAGCAACAAAGACCCAACGCAGCCAAAAATAAATAAATAAAATTAAAAAAAAGCTTTGTTGCTAAAAAATGCGAACCATCATCTGAGCCTTCAGCGAATTGTGATCTTTTTGCTGGTGGAGGGTCTTGCCTTGATGCTGACTGATCAGGATGGTGGTTGCTGAAGGATGGGTTGCTGTGGCAACTTCTTAAAGCAAGACAGCCATGAAGTCTGCTACGTTGGTTGACTCTTCCTTTCAGGAATGATTTCTCTGCAGCATGCAGTGCTGTTTGATAGCATTTTACCCACTGTAGAACTTCTTTCAAAATGGGAGTCAATCCTCTCAAACCCTGCCACTGCTTTATCAACTAAATTTATGCAATATTCTGAATGCTGTTGTCATTAAATACATTATCACAAATGTGTTGTCATTTCAACCGTCTTCACAGCATCTTCACCAAGAATAGTTTCCATCTCAAGAAACCACTTTCTTTGCTCATCTGTAGGAAGCAACTCCTCATCTGTTAAGGTTTTATTATGAGATTGCAGCAATTCAGTGACATCTTCAGGCTCCACTTCTAATTCTAGTTCTCTTGCCCTTTCTACCACAGTTATAATAGTAACTTCAAAAATCACTGATCACAGATCACCATGACAAATGTAATAATGAAAAAGTTCGAGATATTGTAAGAACTACCAAAACGTGACACAGAGACATGAAATGAGCAAATGCTATTGGAAAAAATGGCGCCGATAGACATGCTAGATTCAGGGTCACCACACACCTTCAATCTGTAAAAAACAAAATATATCTGTATATCTTTAAATATGGTATTGGCAGAACTTTTTGTTATCGTATGTATGGTAGTGCTACCCAGAAGAGCCTGGATGAAATCCCGGGAGTTGACTGGAGTTCTGTGACTGGGCAGGTGTGTGCCCTCTGCACTCCCAGTTGCTCGCGTTTCCGTTCCTGAATTGCTAACATTCAGTGCGCTTTGAGGCTCCTTTTCCAGTAGTGATGGTTTGGGTTATCAATACATCTACCTTGCTTCACTCTCTTTGTGACTCTCCAGAAATAGAATTCAGGGCCACATCTTGGTAAAAAATTTATAAAATGAGAGAATATAAATAAAGTCCCTAATGTGAAGAAGAGCAGATAGTATTTTTATTTTTTAAAGGTATCCATTATTTGTGAATTTACATTTGAATGTATCTACCTATCCATTTCCCATCTTGTACCAGAAAGAATTATCCCTATGAATGGTTTGCAGGTCATGTCTGCTCAGATTATATCAAATATGAGGCACTTGCTAGAGCTGAGAGTCTTTCTGAGTTGGAACAAAGAAAAGCCATCTGGTCCTTGCTGGAAGTAATACTATGACCTTGGCCTAAGGATATCAAATATGGACATTTTTAATGGCAGTTAAGGTAATTCTATTGTAGGTAAAAGCACACTTGTTTTCAAAAAGCTTTCAAATACATACATAATTTTATTCACTCTTTATTATAGCCTGTGAGATAAGGAGAAAAATATCCTGCCTTTTCGCAGAGGAGGAAACTAAGGCTTATTAATTTTCAATGATTTGTCCTCTGTTCTACTACCAATACTAATATCAGTATTAGGCATATTAATATACCAATTAATGTATGAATATGTATTGTAGAATACAGATGCTAATGACATATCAATACTTTATATTATACCTCATATATATTTAATATACTTTATATTATATATTGATATTAATAATATTGAAATAATTTATATAATGTCCTTATATAAATTATACATAGGCGGCTAACTGCTTTAACAACTCCAAGATTTCAGTGGATTAGCACAGTTCAAGTTTATTTCTCATCCACTCGACTGTGAGTGCAGGGTGGCGACAGGGTGCTGTGCTCCAGAGTTCAGGGACCCATTGCTGTGCTCAGAGTCTCCTCTGTTCAGGTGGTGGGTGGGAAGTGGACGTGCACAATCTGTTGGCCAGAAGGCAGGGCCTGGCCATGCCTTCCTGTCAAAGAGGCTGGAAAATTTGGCCTCGTTACATGAAACTTCAGTTACATGAAGTGTGGCCACAGTTTCAACCAAAGGTTATCAAGCACCTGCTATTTGCCAGGTACCTTCAGGTACTTTTATACACATTGTCTCATCTAAAGCTCACAGTGATGTTCACATCCTCACACTAATATTCCAGTTAGAACTCTGGGACTAGGACTTGGAACCTTGGGAATGTTCCACAGCTTTTGTAGCAACTACTCCTTTCCTGTCACTGTTACAGCCCCACCCCCTCTTGACCCATGGTCTCCCTCATCCTTGCTGTCGCTCATCATTCATCTGAGGCCAGAGCCCCTTTGCCCTGCTCCTTTGCCTTTCATTCATTCACTCATTCCAACCTGAGCCATCTTGTATCTTTCAAACTCTTGTTGATGGTGAGAAAATAGTCTACGTCCTCTACCTGTACATTGTTCTCCTTATATTCTCTTGTCCTAAAGTCATCTGGCTTCCCTTCCCTGTGGCTCTAATTTCCTCAACCTTGGAAGGACTGGCATCATCTCCTTTCCCCCTGGTTACTTTCATGCCATTATGGAGCTGCCACTGTTCCACAATTTTAAATAAACCTCCATGTCCACTTCCACCGTCCTCTGCCCAGGTTGTGCATGTGCATTGCTGACTCTGGCCCTTGACTGTCTTCTCCAAGCCCATCCTCCCCTTAATGTTATTTCCAGTGATGTGGAGTCCTTGGCTAGTGGAACGAGTGTTGGACTAGTAGTCAGAAGAGCTCAATTGGAGGCCTCACTCTCCCACTTAGCAGTGATAAGATTTTGGGAAATCACTTGTGCCTCTCAGCCTCAGTTTCTTCATCTGGAACATGGCCATAATGATACCTACTCGATGTAACTACTTCCCAGGGTTTATTGAGGAATAAAATGAGGTATGGATGGTCAAGTTAACTTCTAAACCATGTAATACTATGTAGAGGGCAGGTACTATGGGCAGTTGCCCTCTCAGCTGTCCAGTGGCATGCCAAACTTTGGGTCTCACTGCTGCCTGGAACTTCTCTCAGTGATCTTCTGGCTTCACTTTCCTTCCTACCCAGCCTGGACCCCAAGGGTAATTTTCTTCAGTGTTCTACCAACAGCCTTAGAATCTTTAGCTCTTTGACTTGCCACTATATCCCTTTGGCCAGTTCTCAATCCTGAGTAACCCCTACCACATATGTGTAACCTCTGTGCCCCTGAGCTCTACTGAAAACCAAAATGTCTTGAATTAATCCTATTGCCTCTTCAAGAACCTTGCTCTTTCAATATCTGCCTTGCATATTGTGTATCTTGTCTCTCTTCACCACCCCCAAATTCTCTTTCTCCTAAATATGCTCCATTAACAAATAATACTCTTAACAAATAATTGATTTTGATCTTGCTTCCTCTCATGTTGACATTTTTTGATGACTTTCCTCGACTAGGTTACACATCCCCTTGTAAATTTTGGCAGGACTGACTCCATAGTAAATCCAAGGGTATTGTTTATGAAACTTGCAGAACCCATAGCCGTGGTATGAATTCCTGGTCTTCCTTTAATATAGACCTTTGTCTCTCCCTTCAGTCTCTCCAGCATGACTGACAGTCTAGCTGTATCCACAGAACCAAAATTAGAAACCGCTCTTGAGAGGTGAAGCAGTGGATATTCCTCACTCAGCACCTTCCTGTCCTGTTCTGTCCATCTCTCTAGACCATCTCTGCACATCTTGTTAGATGGATATGACAGGAAGCGTTTGGGGTGAAGAGGGACATGATTAGGGCTTGTAATGAGACCTCTTCCCCCTCCCTTTTTCTTTCTTCTAGTTTCTTCTCTCTTCCTTTTTCCTTTCCATTCCATTAGCACACAGATGGTTATTGGGTAGTGTCTTGGAGAGTGTCTCTGGTCAGTCTTCATGCAGAGAATGGGTCACTGTCGTTAGTGCTGACTCTTGTACCTAAAATCGGCAGCAAGGGCTTCCCTGGTGGTACAGTGGTTGAGAGTCCGCCTGCCGATGCAGGGGACACGGGTTTGTGCCCCAGTTCGGGAAGATCCCACATGCTGCAGAGCGGCTGGGCCCGTGAGCCATGGCCGCTGAGCCTGCACGTCCGGAGCCTGTGCTCCGCAACAGGAGAGGCCACAATAGTGAGAGGCCCGTGTACTGCAAAAAAAAAAAAAAAGTCGGCAGCAAGTCTTTGTTCAGAAGAGCTGCCTGGCTCCCTGGGATGGCGCACCCGTTGCTGTAGGGTGTTCCCACTCCACGTGTCTTGCCCCTTCCCCGTCTTCCTTCTGCATTATTTCTGACTTAGGCTTGCCAGTGGCTCCTTGTGCCAGCCTCACTTGTGGAAGTAACATCAGCCAAAGTGCTTCAGCTCCCGATAAACAAGATATGTCCCTCTTTCCTTCCAGGTGCCCAGGGAGGGTGTTTTGGCAAAGTTGAGAAAGACGTGGAAGTAGAAAGAGAGGAAGGTATGAAGAGCTTGCTTGAGGCCTAAAATCCTAGCTGTCGGCCCTCATAATAATAATAGGTGGTGGTTGTCACTGTTTTAGAGGTTCTAGATTCTAAAGATTCTCAAGATTCTAAATTATTCCAAGCCTGGATGATGAAATTAGCACCTTCCCCAAGTCCTTTGTGTTGAAAGCTCCATAGTGTGTGGTGGGATTTGAATTGTGGCCTAATATTTAAGTAAGTGAAGTGAAGGAAAAAAGTAGTCAAGCCAGACAAAATAAGCAGTCTTTCAACAAATCGAATATTTCACTTCTCCATTATAGATGCTTCTTAGATGCACACTTCCAGCAGAAAGGAAGTGGGTATCGGATTTGGCCAACTACTAACACCCTGGAGGTGGCACAGTCACTTCCCGAAGGCAGGCTGGCTGGTTTGACGGAATCGTCTCTGGCCTCACTGCCACGCCTGAACCTTGACATCCATTCTAACCGGGGCTCGCTTAAGAGTAGAGTGAGCTGCAGGTGCTGTGTAGCATCCTTCTCACTGATGAGCCTCTTGGCTTTAGAACAGAAACTTTGACCAAGACATATTTTACCATCTGCTTCCAAGAAGAAGAAAGGGAAGTCATTTGGGAACAGGTGTACAAACCCAGCTCTTTTCTTTAGACAGAAATGTGAAATATCATGTGTGACGACAAACGGATTCTCTGCTTTTTGAATGACCTACGAACTTCCTGATAAATGTGGGAAAATGGAACTAGAGAATCTGTTCAAATCTGGAAAATAAAATCGTATTGATACTAAGTAGCTCAGTATCATGGAATCTGAAGAACTGAGCATCACCGGGGACCAGAAAAGGTAGTTTGCCAAGGTCCCAAGTGAAGCTCTTTTTAAAAAATTATTTATTGGAGTATAGTTGATTTATAGTGTTGTGTTAGTTTCAGGTGTACAGATAGTGAATCAGTTATACATGTACATATATGCACTCTTTTTAAGATTCTTTTCCCATATAGGTCATTACAGAGTATCGAGTAGAGTTCCCTGTGCTATATAGTAGGTCCTTATTAGTTATCTATTTTATAAATAATAATGTGTATATGAGTCCTTAGTATGGCAGTTCCTGCCTGAATACCTAACTTTGAAGGATGCAGTCACTAGAGAGGCAGCCCATTCCATGTTCAAGCCATGTTTACTATCTACCCACTAGTCCTTTGGCAACTAACTGCCTGGTTTGAACACTGGCTTCCATACTTATTAGTAGTTTGACCTTGTAGAAAACACTTAACTTTTCTGAGCTTCAGTTTCTTTGTCTACAAAATTAAAACAATCATAGTAGTAATTTCATAGGATTGATAAGGTGAATGAGAAATGTATTTAATGTTCTTAGAAAACTGCTTGTTACTATAGGTGTGCTTAATAGATGTCAGTTCTTCCAGTATAATGATAATTGTTATTATAGTTATTATCACCATGCCTTGGATCTATAAAGAATAAACCCAGTCTTTTTTCTGTATGACATCTTCTTCCTTATTTGAAAAGAGCTAAATATCCTCAGTCTCAGAAACAGTTTACAATCCAGCTTAGTTCTACAAAGGTGACAAAAGAAGTTCAAGGCGCTGAGGTAGGTTTAATATAGTCACGCCCATTTGGAGACCTCAACAGTAAAATATGTTTAATTTTTGAATAATGATGACTTTTTTCCTGGAATTTATATCCCCAGAAGAGCGATTTTAAAGCGCATAAATAAAATAAGTCTAACAAGGCAATGGTTCAGTTTTCTTTGCTGGATTAAAAAATAGTGCTTGCTTATGATGTATACAAAGTACTTTTTTTTTTTTGTCATTTGTGTGCTTAGAATCTTGGACATTTTAGAGTGTAAATGTGACTTTTTTCAGAATCATCTCAAATCTGCAAAGCCAGCTGGATATCCTCATTTGCTAATAAATGATATCAGACAAATACACCCATTACTTTGAGACCACAGGGGATGTGGCCTAAGAGAGCTGTTTGTGGCAGCAGCCCTGTGAGAGCCATGGACTCCACCAACCTCGCCGTCCCCAGTGGTGACATGGGGAACTTGCTCAGGAATTTCGTTTTGACAGACCCGGGGGGCTGGGAGAAATCCAGCCACTTTAGAGTAGTTGGGGGGTTATAACCCCATACACATGTTTATGATCCATTTTATTGCTGACTTTTGGTTTTAAAGGAGGATCTGCTGTGTTGTTTGAGAATAAAAATCAATCTCAGACAGCCACGGGGTTTGTTCCCTGGGAAGATGACAGGCTAAATCTTCATTAAGTTGTTGAGGAATGAAGGAGGGCGGGTGCTCCCTTTTCCCTTCCCACAGTGGCTGGCAGCAGTGAGGCGAGGATGTGTGGGCTCCTGGGAGCCTTTTGTTTGGTTTCTATGGCTGTGACCTCGATTAGCTGCTCTGTGTGGAGAGGAGGGAGGATGCAGCTTTTAACCCTCATTCAGCAGCTTCAACGAGGTCATCTTTTTCTCCTCTGTCCAAGCATAGAGAGATGCATAGAGGCAGCTTTGTGGCATCATTTGAGGGTCTCTGGTCAGAGTTCATTGCTCATACTGGTGAGTGATGGATGCAAGTAGGGGAGAAAAAGGGCTAGGGACTAACAACTTTATTTAATACTTTTCTCTCCCCTCCCTCCCAATAGGGTGGAACTGTGGTCACGCAGAAAATCTATGCTGGGGTCACCAAGACAGGAGATGCATACCAGCTCTGCCCTTTCTAGGCAGCTTCCCAACCCCTGAAACAGGGTTAGTGCTACCTGAGGTGAGAGCCTCTGAATGGAGTAAGTAGAGGAGCAGATCTAAAGTACTTAGCACAGTGGCTTGCACATAGTACTCCTGTCCACATTTCCTAAGATGGGAGGGGCTAAATTATCCTGGTTGCTTCCAGCAAGCATCCAAAGCATTTGTGGCAGTCGTGAAGGAACAATAAAATTCCAGAGGCCTTTTATTTGCTCTAGCCTTCCAGTATTATACACATGGCAGTGTACCCACGCACACGCGCGCACACACACACACATACATCTCTTTTTCAGGTGCTGGTGCCTCACAGGTGGCTCTTGCCATGTTTTGCCCTGTGGTCTTGGTGGTGCCATTTCAGGGAGAACCAATAGGAAATGAAGAAGCAGACCCTAAATGTGAGCAGAACTCTTAGTCATACTCTCTTCTGCTTCCTTCCTTGCCTTAACATAATCACTAGGCAACTTGTTACGGCTTGTTTTCCAGAAAGGTCCAGAGAAGTCTATTGCATCGTCTAGTTTGTAAGGCCAGCTAATCCTGGGGCATGGTGGGCTTTTGAGTGGGTGCTAACAGATGGTGTGAAAGGAGGTAATTCCTGCCCTGGGGGAACTAACCTGGGAAAATAAAACTAGCACACCTGAAATAATTAGCCACCAATTACGTGCTAAATCATGTGCTAATGACCCAGTGTTAGTGCAGTGGGGGTGAGGGTAAATTGGAGATTGGTGAGGGTACCTGTCTCCTGAGGTACCTAGTGCTGTGCCTTGTGGGAAGATTGAGCAGTGTGTGTGTGTGTGTGTGTGTGTGTGTGTGTGTGGGGATATATACGTATATATATATAAACTACATGCGTATAGACACATACACGTGTGGCAGCTTTTCCCACATCTTTTTTTTTAAAATTAGATCAGAGTTTTAATTTTAAGTATTTCATTATAAAATATTATTATAAAATTAAAAGACATTTTAAGGGAAACATAAAAAAGGAGCCATCCCCAATCCCACATCCCCAACACAATTAATTTATCAAAAAGTGTAGCTCATTCTTAGTCTCTTCAGCGTCCAGCCCGGTTCCCCGGCACGGAAAAGGGGCTGAGTGGATGTCTGTGAATGGCCATACCACTAGTTCCTATACCAGGTATCTAGACAGTGACGTTACAGAGGGTGCCAGCCCAGCACCTCTCACAGGCTGAGTTCTTTACCGCGTTATTGTGTTGACCTCTTCTCATAGTGTGAGGGGGGCAGTAGCAGAGGCTCAGCATGGCTAGGTAACTAGGGGAGTGCTTAGCAGCTTTTCCGTTAGGCCATCGAGCCTTCCTGAGATACAGTAAATGTAGAGAGGTAGGTGCCTAGGGTAGAATGTTTCTCCCACTGCGTCTGGGCAGTGTTAGTGTTTCTCCTTTACCCCGTAGAAGAGGATGTCACTGTTTCCCCCGCCAAACTTCTCAAAGAACATTCTCATTCCTAAGGTATCAGTGCCAACAAGTTCTGTGGCTTCTGTCTACCTGCTTTTCAGGTAAAGCAGGCTTACCTGTTGGTACCTGCACAGCTTTGAAGAGTCCGTCATGGGCCTAGTTGATGTAAGATGAACTAAAACTGATTCAACTTCTCCTGTCTAGGACCGCCTCCCCTCACCTTTGCTCTCTTTATCCCACTAAACAGTTTGAGCCGCAAGTAGGCTGACTGGTCCAGATCTTTGGCCTGGGTTCACTGGATGTATTAGCTTCCTAGAGCTGCCTGAAAAAGTTATCATGAACTGGGTGGCCTAAAACAAGGGAAATTTATTCTCTCATAGTTCTGGAGGCTAGAAATCCGAAGTCAGTGTGTCAGGAGGGCCGTGCGCTCTCACAAGGCTGTGGGGAAGAATCCTTTCTTGCCTCTTCTAGTATCTGGTGGTATTGGCAATCCTTGGCATTTCTGGGTTTATGGCAGCATAACATCAATCTCTGAGTCCATCCCCACATGGTCTTCCCTGTGTATCTCTGTGTCTCCCTGTCCCTTATAAGGACACCAGTGATTGGATTTAGAGCCCACTCTAATCTGGTATGACCTTATCTTAAATAGATTACGTTTGCAAAGACTGTATTTCCGCATAAGGTCATATTCACAGGTTCTGGGGGTTAGGACATCAGCCTACCTTTTGGGAAGATACAGTTGAACCCAGTGCACTAGGTGAGCCTTCAGTGTACCTCAGGCCAAGTCAAAGGTAATAATAGTACTGATTTATCATTCTTATGGAGAAAATTGATTCCTTCTTACGTCTCTAGTGATGTAATTGAGTTGATCCTGTTCTCTCTTGCCCCAACCCTGTGGGTCACCAACAATACTTATTTTCAAAATAGCCAACTGGAATAATTATTATCCTGAAACAAATTATGCCCATTTCCATTCCTTTATACGATTAAATGTAAATTCATGAGCAGAGACTTTGTTTTGTTCACTTCTATGTCTCCAGCATCTTAAAGCCATCATCAGCTTGGGACAAAGTAAACCCAACGTCCCTTTATTTATTCACCCAGCATTTATTAAGCAACTAGGTCTGGAGGTCTGGAGCAAACAACTGGAGGAAACAGTGCTGCAACTAGTAGTAACTACATTTTATTGAGCATCTACTCATTTTTTGGACACTGGAACAGGCTCTTTGCGTACTTTATCATGAATCCTCACAGAAACCACAAAGTAGGTATTGTATCCCTATTTTATAGATGAGAAAACTGGGTGTCAAAATGTTAAACTTTGACCAAAATCATAGAGCTCGTAAGAATCAAGTATGAATCTGAATGATGTGCTGTGGACCCGTCTTTCTCTACCCTTGGAGTGAAGATTTCTGGATGATGTTTCCCAGTTGTTTTCCCCAGAAATCTAATTGAGTAGTTTTTTTTTTTAACTTGATCATCTTTTCAGTATAATAGATTTTAATAAAATATGTAGATAGAAAGGAACTCTGATATACTGTCTAACATAAAACCTCATGGCCAAAAGCAGAAGTGGGAAATATATGCTTTCATTTCAGGCAAATATAAACCTTTAATAATAATAGCATCCCAATTAATAAATGAAAAAGTAATGGGAGAAAATCACCATTTTCCAATCCCTATGAAATAATACCTAGGCACTGATTCTCAATGGCTGCTAAGCACACAAAATCAGAGGTAATCGGTATGAGTTGCCTCCTGATGGAAGTACACAATACCACCTATCAATTTGCTGTTCTATCCGGAAATCAAATATGAATTTCATCAAGCCTCTAGATCTAACTATGAATTCATGGAAACACGGGGGCAGAGAACTTGTTAAATCACAACATAATTAAAATGTGGATTGTGGGACAAACTATATGACAAAAGAACCAGGTTCTTTAACTAATAAATAGAAAGGAAAAAAAAAAGATGAAAAAGGAACTTTTATATTAAAAAAGACAACATTTATCAACTAATTGCAGAATTGATTTGAACCAAGTGCAAAAAAAAATCTTTGAGACATTTGGAGAACTTTTAATACTTACTAGATACTGGATAATATTAAGTAATTATAGTTTTTTGCTGTAATATTTTTGTTACGCTTATAAACAGAATCCTTTTCTTTTGGAGATACATGGGGAAATGTTTTTGGATAAAATGATGTGATACTGGGAACTTGCTTCAAAATAATGCAGAGTGGGTAGGGATATAGGTGAAACAAGGTTTGAATGCATTGATAATTAAGCTGGTGATACGTACGTGGAGGTTTGTTACACCTTTCTCTCCACTTTTATATATGTTTGAAAATTTCCATAACAAAAAATGTTAAAAAACGTTTTATAATTATTGCTAAAAGGAAGTAGTTCAGAGGGTCTGATAAAACAAGAGGAATGAAGGAAAAAAATCTCTGTCCATATGAAAAATAAGCTGGTCCATTTTCTACTGGAATTGTGTTCACCTACTAGTTAGTATTCTGATGGACCTGCTCTGGGAACAGCAGCTGAGTAGGCTATGGACTGGGTGATCAGGAACAGCAGAAACAACTTAGTTCCTCTTTTAAAGCAATTGTCATGCTCTACCGCCAGCACATTTAGAGCTGAGAGCAGTGATGGTCACTACTGATACTCATGCTGTTACCTGGAACTCTGCCCTTTAAAGAATGTTTCACATACTTCTTTCAGTTAATCGTCAATCACAGCCAGTGAGGTAGATGATATTATCATCACTCGAGAGACCAGGAAGCTGGAGTTCCGACCTGAGAGTTGACCAGAACATACGTAGCGGAGCTGGCACCCCAGCCCTGTCTCGGATGCCGTTAAGCACTGCTGTTCCTTCCTTACTCCTGATCTCACAGCAGCCAAAGCAAGCATTTCTTTTAAACGTGTGCCTTTGTCGGAGCAGGGCTGCGCTACCTGACTTCTTTCTGGATGGACAGTCGTTGCTGAATATAATTGAGAGTAAGAAACAATGCACTGGACATGAAGGTTATGCTAAATTAGAGGGCAAGAGAGGGGACAAATACCCCCCACTTGAATAAGCTCCTACCATCTTCTAGGTGCTGTGCTGAAATCTATCTTCTAGCACTGGGGGTGGGAGTCAAAGCGGAAGAGGGAAGGAGTTAGATCCTCCGTCCTTTTTTTTTTTTAACCCTTAGGGTAAAATGCATAGCATGCAGTCAACTGTAACCACATTAAGGGAATGCGAGTCTCTCCTCTTCCTCCCTTCTCTCAGTTGGCCCCTCTGTGACTTACCTCACCTTCAAGGCTTTCCTTGCTGGGGAAGAAGGATGGGGAACAAAAAGAGAGAGAGAGATTGGCAGGAGGACCAGGTCAAAGCATGGGCACCCCAAACCAAGCTAAGACCCTGAGTGATTTCCCAAACTATAGAGGTGTTCTGCAACTATGTTAGGGGGAAAGAACCTGGTGGACTGATGTGGAAGGTCTCTGCCTTTTTTAGGAAAATGTATTGAGAGGGTAAGAAGGTATTGATTCCCTTTTTCCCTAGACAGTTTTTCTAAGAGAAATGAGTCAGTCAAATCATTTCTCAGATGACCTTTTAAATTCTAAGGAGGCAAGAAAAGCTATTTCTAATTAAATATTTAATGCTTGTTCTAACTTGTGTACTAATATTATATCAGGTTTGTGATACAATATATTCTGATACAATGTACGTATAGAATATGTTGGAGTCCCTTGTGTAGTCATATGGGGTTCAAATGTGTGCACATTTAAAAATTGTTTCATGACTGAGACAATGTAACAGGGTATGTGCCCAGAAGTGACCCACACATTTTCTGGATGTTATTTCATTAATCAGTAAAAAGGAAGGGTTGTAGGGACTAATCTCTCAAAAACTCTGAGGCATGGAACATCATTCTGCTATTTTAAATGAGATTTGTATCTCTGTTTTACAAGATCTTATTATGTCTGGAATTTATAGGAAGCCAAGGTCAGGTGTTGGAACAGAACCCCCAATTATCAATACATTATCCTAAGGGAAAATGGCCCCCACTTTCTAGTGCTACTTTGAGGAATATATTGTGGCAAAGATTGGGGTTGCTGACATCATGTTTACTTTGTTGATAGAACTTCAGGCACTTACTGTGCACTCAGAGTGCTGGGTGTGCACTCTGAGATGGCTCACTCAATCTGAAAATGGGGATAATAATAGCACGTCTTCAAAGGATTGTTGCAAGTAAGGCTTCATCGAATTAATATGTACAAAAAATATGCTCGAGTGGTTGCTGTGGTGTCATTGTCATCATCGTTGTTGATCCTCACAATGGCCGGTAGTGTGGCTTAGGTCTTAGGGTCCTCTCCATCCTGTACACAAGGGTCAAGTGTGGGGTTAGACAGAACTGGGAAGGGAATCCAGGCATTCTGACACTGAGTCACCAAGCATCCTGTGACCCACGTAGGGGACCCTTTAGTAAAGCAGTAATCCTATATTATAGATCTACCTTTTACTTTTTTTGACTCTGACTTGCTAGTAGCAATTCTATATGCTGATATGGAAAATCCCAAATACATTATTAAGTTAAAAAAAAGTGCCAAATAACACACCCTGGTTATACTTTAATCCCAGTTGTGTTATTTTTAAAAGGGTATTCATATATGCTTTACAAACATAAACATTTCTGAAGCGGGTACATAAAAAATTCTTAACAGTGGTTACCCCTGGGGAATGGGAATGATTGCTAGAATAGGTAGATTTTTACTTTTTATTTTATATCCTTATATACTGTTTGAAATTGTCATGAGTTTTTTTATGTTTAAAAAATTTAAAAAAAAAGAAAAAGGAAGGTGTGTTAGTCTGTTCAGGCTGCTATAACAAAATACCACAGAGTGGGTGACTTATTATATAAACAACAGAAATAAGTTATTTCTCATAATTCTGGGGGCTGGAAGTCTGAGATCAGGTAAGGGTCCTCCTTGTTGTATCCTCACGTGGTGGAAGGGCTCCTTTATAAGAGCACTAATGCCATTCATGAGAGCTCCACCCTCATTACTTAATCATGTTCCAAAGGCCCCACCTCCTAACGCCATCACAGTGGGAACTGGGTTCCAGCATGGGAGTTTTGGGAGGACATCAACATTCAGAGTAGAGCAAAGGGGGAGAAGAGTCCAACAATAACCCATTTCTGTAAGTGTTTCCCAAACCCAGAAGATCTCCTTGTCCCAAGTAGACAACCTTTGGGAAAGGAAACATGACACTCTAAGTCTGGAGCTAGGAGATTCGTAATATATATATTAGCATATTAAAGGTTGTGAGGAGCTACAGTAAAGAAACCTGCACAGCACATTTTTTTTTTCATCTTTATTACACCTATTAGTATCCTGCAGAATTACATTTCATGGCACAGCAGTTTTGGAGATGGTATAAAAATTTAAGAAAAGGTGACTTAGCCTTCTGTCAACTGCAAGTAGAAGAAAGGTGAGTGTTTCTTCAGGAATGGTGGGAGAGGTGCCTGGTGGTCCAGTGGGATGATGCTGGGTCTTAGATTCAGACACACCTGGGTCCAAATCCTGGGTTTTCCATTCACTAGGAGGTTAGGTTTTCCATTACCTAACCTCTGGGTCTCAGCGTGCTCACCTGTGAAAGAGGAAGAGGAATTCCTGAGGATGTTTTCAGGAATAAATTAGATAAGTACCTGGTTCTAATAGGTGTTAGTTCTCCTCACCCTTCTCCATCTCTCTATCTCCTTCTATTGTAATACTGCTGTGCCTTTGTTCATGAACACCCACATTTACCAAAACAAATTACTGAAGGATTCCCTCCATTTATGAAAGGCTTCATTTCAGGATTTATCAAAGGCCAGGCTCTCAGGAACCAGTTCTTGCATTTTCAATGTGACTCCATTTCTAAAATCTTGATTTTCAGATACCTATTTCAAGAATGTGCCTGATAGAGAAATTCATTCTCTAAATCGCATCTGGGTTTGCCTGCTCCGGGTCATTCCAGGCCCAGCACCAAGGTTGCCTGTTACTCTCATTTTCTGTGCCAGGATTAATGCTCAAAAACAGTGGAAACAAATTTCAGGGTTAAATGTAAAAGTATGTGCAGGAAAGCATGGCCTTTTCAAAGTAACCTTTGCATTGAGCTCTTGGAATCTAATTTCCCAAGTGTTATTTGCCTCCCCAAAGTACCCACGCTTGTGCAGATTGAGTTGAAAGTTCAGGAAGTATTAACAAAAGGAATCGGAAGCAAGATCTCTGAAGAATCTGCCTATCTGCGCCTGGCCTCTCTCTCCTCCTGGGTGTGCCCGCCCCGCCTGGGAAGGCCAGTGAGTAACCTGCGCATTTTTTTTTTCCATCTTGGCCCTTCCCACCCAGACTAGAGAACTGAGTGGCAGACAGGCAGGCAGGCAGGCGGCGGTGAGTCCTGTTCAAGCATGCATGGAGCATACCTCTACCTGCACCCAAGTCCTGGACCCCTCGCCACCCTTCCCCCACCCCAGGAGGAGCCAGAGCCCCGGCCAGGGTCCACAGGGGGTTTTTGCCCCCCACGGTAAGGGCTGCCAGCAGTGGAACCACTTCATTTTATTTGCTTTGGCGTTGGCTTTCCTTTTCCATTGTGTTTAGATGGGAGAGTTTCTGATAGAATTGAAGGTGTTTTGTTTTGTTGATTGGCTAGTTCTCAGTGGTCCCAAGACAAAGGCACGTCTTCTCCCAGCAGGGTTTATTAGAACTTGTAATCTGATAGCCTGGCCTTGAGCAAAATTTAACCTTCTAATTACCTCTGGTTAGTATAGTTTACCCTTTAGCCCCATAGGAAAAAAAATTACATTGCTTACCAAATGGGTTTTGGAGAAGGAAAAGTGGTAAGAATTGTGAGCATTTTAATACATGGGCACCTCTGACTAATTGAAAAGTAGCTTAATTGTTACCATAGCTTTAAAATAGACCAAGATGACATTTTGTCTCAAAACTAAAACTAGTCAACAGAAAACCCTATTTTCAGTGTCCAATGAAAGATACCAGCAGAAGGGTTTGAGTCAAAGAGTTAAAAGATAAGTTGGTTCCATTAAATATACAGGAACATGGAAGTATTGAATTAAATCTGTGGTGCTCCGGGAAGAAAGAAGTCAGATGTTCAATGTGGGATTCATGTGGCATTTAACGGAGAAAACTGAGACCTTTGTGTGGTGTGTGGAGAGTTCTTTGAAGAGAGAGTCAGAAGGCAGATGGAGGAGGCTGGGAAGCAGGTTTTTTGCATGGAGCTAGTGCCAAGGACTTCTCCCTTGATTGCTGTGGGTGAGAGTAATTCAGAGCAATCAAGCGCTGCATTGTTAACAGGCTTCTGAGTTTCAAATATTTATTCTAAACACAAGCCGTTGATTGCACTGGCATGTGAAGGAATAAAACTGTTGCCTCTGGGTCCCGGCCTCACCCAAACTTTAATATCTAAGGAGATTTCAAGAAAAATGTCACAGGAAAGACAGCATTTGTGTATGTGTCACGTGAATTTGGTACTATACCAGTATAGTACTGTCTATTTGAGACGGCCCTATTTTTTAACAGCCATGAGGAATTACATCGTCATTAGAGAGTGAAGATGATGCACTAAGCGATTTTGTAGGAGCACGGCCTGGGAAGCTGTAACAGAAATTGCCCGGACTGGAGGCACTTACAAGACACATGTGCAAGTTTGGCCAGTGCCCAGGTATCTGCAGAGGCAGCCCAGGTTCTTTCTTGGCACCGCTCTGCAGGCAACTGAAGGATTCTCTATAAGGAGCAACCTGTACTTCACATGTCTAGGTTTTTAGAGCAGCAGTAAACAATAGCGCTGAAAAGTACTGTACCCAGAGGGTATGAAGTCGTGGTATGTGTGTATTGAAGTGGGAAGGGGCACAGGCAGGGTGACTGTCCCCTTCTTAGATAGCATACCTCTCTTCTAAGTTTCAGGAAAGTACAGGGTGGCTTTTGCTGAGCAGAAATCAGTAATTCTTCATCATTGTCGTTATCACTGTTCCTGTGGTGATAATGCCAGTAGTTTGCTTTCTTACAGCTCTGGATTCCCCTTGGCTAGTGAATCAAAAGCATAGATTGACTGCGGCCCAATCAGCCAGCTCATTAGAAGACGTCCAGGAACGCCACTTATTTTGTTGCCAAGTGAGCAAGAGATGGGGGTGGGAACCCTCATGATGATTTTACCTAAAGATGCAGGGTTTCAATTGGTGACTCTTTTCAGTGATGATTGAAAAACAAACAGACGCAGCTTCAGGCCACCTGTGGAGTTAACAGTACTGATAGCCACTCTGGGTCTCACAGGCACTTGCGCTTTGGATCCTAAGCATTACAGTATAAAAGCATCGCCATTCTTACCAAACCTCCTCCTCTCCCAGATCCAGTGCTTAGGAAGAGAATAAAGTTCTGAAGAGTGTGGGCAACGTTTCTTCCTATAGAGGGCCTGTTCTAAATGTTTTCAGAACTTCCTGGAATTTCTGCATAAACTAAAATGAGTGCAATATCTTCTTGAACCTGGCTTTTCTGAGGCATCTTTATGGTAAATTTATCATTTCTTTTTATTTCATTGTGTTTTTCATCCACTCCTGTTTCTTAGTCTTTGAAGCAGTGAACCTACCAAGCAGAGTGAAAACTGGCTGTATTAAACGGGAACCAAACCGTGCACTTGAGACAGCTTTGCATTTGAGCAGAGTCTGCTTTCTCCTATACTCTCTAAAGAGCCTTCAGGCACTACCCAGCCCTGGCCACTTCTCTGCCAGCCTGTGTTTTCTGGTTTCTGCAGCTCTTTTCTCTACCACCTCCTGCTGTCCCAGACCTCACAAGTAGGTATTTAGAGAATTCAAGGGGAGTTAACCAAAAGGTCATGATGATTTTTCCAAAACACAGAAAGCAGCACCTTAGTAGGGATGCTATAATAGCTGCTGCTACATCCCAGCCAGACTGCATACATCTTAGGGCCTGGGGCAAGGAAGACAGTTGTGGATTCAGCCACTGTAGTTTAGTGCATTTCCTCAACAGTCACAGTCAGGGCAAGGGTGATGAAGTAGGGAAGTGGAACGAAGAGGGCTTTGCCAGCAGCTGGTGGCAAAAATATAATTAGCCTCAGCCTGTAATCTTCAGTGAGCTCCAGCTTCCTGCTCCTCAAGACTAGTTGCTACTTTTGTGTTATCTTTTTTCTGTCATATTTCTTCTGCGTTGCTTCTCCTCGTGTTAATGGTTTGGGGTCCCTTGGAGGATGTAGCCCTAGTAATCATTCAGTCACCTTTCATCTGTAGGCATATCCTCAGCCCAGAAGAGACATCACAGAGAGACCTGCCCTAAAACAAATCCTCGTAAGGGTGGCGTGTCATCTAGCACCATCTTTAAAAACACCAAAGGATAAAATAAAACGTGCTAATAGATTTCTTTTGCTTTAGTTTGAGACCAAGATCGTGAGGATTAAGAGATGTGTGTGTGTGTGTGTGTGTGTGTGTGTGTGTGCGCGCGCGTGCGCACGCACCCAGGCAGGAGTAGAAATGAGGAATATCAGATGGAATGCCAACCTGAGAATTTTATAACTTTGTGAGCTTAGGGTGAAAACTTTGGCCCACACGTAGAAATCACATTTGGCTGGAGCCGATATTTTTCTTCCACTAGGTTGTATAGTAAATTGATTGAAAAAATGGCCCCAATTATTTCCCTCTTTGAATCTAGACCCTTGTGATGTGATTTTGTAGCTTCTCTTACCAAGAAGTGGAATCTGTTTCCCCAGCCCTTGAATCTGTGCTTGTCCTCATAACTTACTTTGGCCAATAGAATGTGCAGAAGTAAAGAAGTAAAGGTGTGCTTGTGTACTGGTCCCCAGCCTAGGTGTTTTTTTTTTTAAACATCTTTATTAGAGTATAATTGCTTTACCATGGTGTGTTAGTTTCCGCTTTATAACAAAGTGAATCAGTTATACATATACATATGTCCCTATATCTCTTCCCTCTTGCATCTCCCTGCCTCCCACCCGCCCTATCCCACCCCTCTAGGTGATCACAAAGCACCCAGCTTATCTCCTGTGCTATGCAGCGGCTTCCCACTAGCTATTTTACGTTTGGTAGTGTATATATGTCCATGCCACTCTCTCACTTAGTCCCAGCTTACCCTTCCCCCTTCCCGTGTCCACAAGTCCATACACTATGTCTGCGTCTTCATTCCTGTCCTGCCCCTCTGTTCTACAGAACCTTTTTTTTTTTTTAGATTCCATATATATAATATGTTAGCATATGGTATTTGTTTTTCTCTCTCTGACTTACTTCACTCTGTATGACAGACTCTAGGTCCATCCACCTCACTACAAATAACTCAATTTCATTTCTTTTTATGGCTGAGTAATATTCCATTGTATGTATGTGCCACATCTTCTTTATCCATTCATCTGTCGATGGACACTTAGGTTGCTTCCATGTCCTAGCTATTATAAATAGAGCTGTAGTGAACATTGTGGTACCTGACTCTTTTTGAATTACGGTTTTCTCAGAGTATATGCCCAGGAGTGGGATTGCTGGGTTGTGTGCTAGTTCTATTTTTAGTTTTTTAAGGAACCTCCATACTGTTCTCCATAGTGGCTGTATCAATTTACATTCCCACCAACAGTGCAAGAGGGTTCCCTTTTCTCCACACCCTCTCCAGCATTTATTGTTTGTAGGGTTTTTGATGATGGCCATTCTTACTGGTGTGAGGTGCTGCCTCATTGTAGTTTTCATTTGCATTTCTCTAATGATTAATGATGTTGAGCATTCTTTCATGTGTTTGTTGGCAGTCTGCATATCTTCTTTGGAGAAATGTCTATTTAGGTCTTCTGCCCATTTTTGGATTGGGTTGTTTGTTTTCTTGTTATTGAGCTGCATGAGCTGCTTGTAAATTTTGGAGATTAATCCTTTGTCAGTTGCTTCAGTTGCAAATATTTTCTCCCATTCTGAGGGTTGTCTTTTCGTCTTGTTTATGGTTTCCTTTGCTGTACAAAAGCTTTTAGTTTCATTAAGTCACATTTGTTTATTTTTGTTTTTATTTCCATTTCTCTAGGAGGTGGGTCAAAAAGGATCTTGCTGTGATTTATGTCATAGAGTGTTCTGCCTCTGTTTTCCTCTAAGAATTTTATAGTGTCTGGCCTTTCATTTAGGTCTTTAATCCATTCTGAGTTTATTTTTGTGTATGGTGTTAGGGAGTGTTCTAATTTCATCCTTTTACATGTAGCTGTCCAGTTTTCCCAACACCACTTATTGAAGAGTCTGTCTTTTCTCCATTGTATATTCTTGCCTCCTTTATCAAAAATAAGGTGACCATATGTGTGTGGGTTTATCTCTGGGCTTTCTATCCTGTTCCATTGATCTATCTTTCTGTTTTTGTGCCAGTACCATACTGTCTTGATTACTGTAGCTTTGTAGTATAGTCTGAAGTCTGGGAGCCTGGTTCCTCCAGCTCCGTTTTTCTTTCTCAAGATAGCTTTGGATATTCGGGGTCTTTTCTGTTTCCATACAAATTGTGAAATTTTTTGTTCTAGTTCTGTGAAAAATGCCATTGGTAGTTTGATAGGGATTGCATTGAATCTGTAGATTGCTTTGGGTAGTGTAGTCATTTTCACAATGTTGATTCTTCCAATCCAAGAACATGGTATATGTCTCCATCTGTTTGTATCATCTTTAATTTCTTTCATCAGTGTCTTATAGTTTTCTGCATACAGGTCTTTTGTCTCCCTAGGTAGGTTTATTCCTAGGTATTTTATTCTTTTTGTTGCATTGGTAAATGGGAATGTTTCCTAAATTTCTTTCAGACTTTTCATCATTAGTGTATAGGAATGCAAGAGATTTCTGTGCATTAATTTTGTATCCTGCTACTTTACCAAGTGCATTGATTGGCTCTAGTAGTTTTCTGGTAGCATCTTTAGGATTTTCTATGTATAGTATCATATCATCTGCAAACAGTGACAGCTTTTCTTCTTGTTTTCTGATTTGGATTCCTTTTATTTCTTTTTCTTCTCTGGTTGCTGTGGCTAAAACTTTCAAAACTATGTTGAATAATAGTAGTGAGAGAGGACAACCTTGTCTTGTTCCTGATGTTAAAGGAAATGGTTTCAGTTTTTTGCCATTGAGAATGATGTTGGCTGTGGGTTTGTCATATATGGCCTTTATTATGTTGAGGTAAGTTCCCTCTATGCCTACTTTCTGGAGGGTTTTTATCATAAATGGTTGTTGAATTTTGTTGAGAGCTTTTACTGCATCTATTGAGATGATCATATGGTTTTTCTCCTTCAGTTTTTAAATATGGTTTATCACATTGATTCACGTGCATATATTGAAGAATCATTGCATTCTTGGGATAAACCCCACTTGATCATGGTGTATGATCTTTTTAATGTGCTGTTGGATTCTGTTTGCTAGTATTTTGTTGAGGATTTTTGCATCTATGTTCATCGGTGATATTGGCCTGTAGTTTTCTTTCTTTGTGACATCTTTGTCTGGTTTTGGTATCAGCATGATGGTGGCCTCATAGAATGAGTTTGGGAGTGTTCCTTCCTGTGTTATATTTTGGAAGAGTTTGAGAAGGATAGGTGTTAGCTCTTCTCTAAATGTTTGATAGAATTCGTCGTTGACGCCATCTGGTCCTGGGCTTTTGTTGGTTGGAAGATTTTTAATCACAGTCTCAATTTCAGTGCTTGTGATTGGTCTGTTTATATATTCTGTTTCTTCCTGATTCAGTCTCGGAAGGTTGTGCTTTTCTAAGAATTTGTCCATTTCTTCCAGGTTGTCCATTTTATTGGCATATAGTTGCTTGTAGTAATCTCTCATGAGCCTTTGTATTTTTGCAGTGTCAGTTGTTTCTTCTCCTTTTTCATTTCTAATTGTATTGATTTGAGTCTTCTCCCTTTTTTCCTTGATGGTCTGGCTAATGGTTTATCAATTTTGTTTATCTTCTCAAAGAACCAGCTTTTAGTTTTATTGATCTTTGCTATTGTTTCATTCATTTCTTTTTCATTTATTTCTGATCTGATCTTTATGATTTCTTTCCTCTGGTAACTTTGGGGCTTTTTTGTTGTTCTTTCTCTAATTGCTTTAGGTATAAGTTTACGTTGTTTATTTGTGATGTTTCTTGTTTCTTTTTTTTTTTTTTCTTTTTGCAGTATGCGGCCTCTCACTGCTGTGGCCTCTCCCGTTGCGGGGCACAGGCTCCGGATGCACAGGCTCAGCGGCCATGGCTCATGGGCCCAGCCGCTCCACAGCATGTGGGATCTTCCGGGGCCAGGGCACGAACCCGTGTCCCCTGCATCGGCAGGCGGACTCTCAACCACTGCGCCACCAGGGAAGCCCTGTTCCGTGTTTCTTGAGTTAGGGTTGTATTGCTATAAACGTCCCTCTTAGAACTGCTTTTGCTGCATCCCATAAGTTTTGGGTCATCGTGTTTTCATCGTCATTTGTTTTAGATATTTTTTGATTTCCTCTTTGATTTCTTCAGTGATCTCTTGGTTATTTTGTAGTGTATTGTTTAGCCTCCATGTGTTTGTATTTTTTACAGATTTTTTCCTGTAATTGATATCTAGTCTTGTAGCGTTGTGGTTGGAAAAGATACTTGATATGATTTCAGTTTTCTTAAGTTTACCAAGGCTTGATTTGTGACCCAAGATATCATCTATCCTGGAGAATGTTCCATGAGCACTTGAGAGGAAAGTGTATTCTGTTGATTTTGGATGGAATGTCCTGTTAATATCCATTAAGTCCATTTTGTTTAATGTATCATTTAAAGCTTGTGTTTTCTTATTTATTTTCATTTTGGATGATCTGTCCATTGATGAAAGTGGGTTGTTAACGTCCCCTACTATGATTTTGTTACTGTCCATTTCCCCTTTTATGGCTGTTAGCATTTGCCTTACGTATTGAGGTGCTCCTATGTTGGGTGCATAAATATTTACAATTGTTATATGTTCCTCTTGGATTGATCCCTTGATCGTTATGTAGTGTCCTTCTTTTGTCTCTTGAAATAGTCTTTATTTTAAAGTCTATTTTGTCTGATATGAGAATTGCTACTCCAGCTTTCTTTTGATTTTCATTTGCATGGAATATCTTTTTCCATCCCCTCACTTTCAGTCTGTATGTGTCCCTAGGTCTGAAGTGGGTCTCTGTAGACAGCATATGTATGGGTCTTGTTTTTATATCCATTCAGCCAGTCTATGTCTTTTGGTTGGAGCATTTAAGCCATTTACTTTTAAGGTAGCTATCAATATGCATGTTCCTATTACCATTTTCTTAATTGTTTTGGGTTTGTTATTGTAGATCTTTTCCTTCTCTTGTGTTTCCTGCTTAGAGAAGTTCATTTAGCATTTGCTGTAAAGCTGGCTTGGTGGTGCCGAATTCTCTTCGCTTTTGCTTGTCTGTAAAGGTTTTAATTTCTCCATTGAATCTGAATGAGATCCTTGCTGGGTAGAGTAATCTTGGTTGTAGGTTTTTCCCTTTCATCACTTTAAATATGTCCTGCCACTCCCTTCTGGCTTGCACAGTTTCTGCTGAAAGATCAGCTGTTAACGTTAATATGTGTCTTGGCATGTTTCTCCTTGGATTTATCCTGTATGGGACTCTGTGCGCTTCCTGGACTTGATTGACTATTTCCTTTCCTTTCCTTTCCTTTCCTTTCCATATTAGGGAAGTTTTCAACTATAATCTCTTCAAATATTTTCACAGTCCCTTTCTTTTTCTCTTCTTCTTCTGGGACCGCTATAATTCGAATGTTGGTGCGTTTAATGTTGTCCCAGAGGTCTCTGTGACTGTCCTCAATTCTTTTCATTCTTTTTTCTTTATTCTGCTGTGCGGTAGTTATTTCCACTATTATATCTTCCAGGTCACTTATCCATTATTCTCCTATTGATTTCTTCTAGAGAAGTCTTAATTCATTTATTGTGTTGTTCATCATTGTTTGTTTTCTCTTTAGTTCTTCTAGGTCCTTGTTAAACATTTCTTGTATTTTCTCCATTCTATTTCCAAGATTTTGGATCATCTTTACTATCATTACTCTGAATTCTTTTTCAGGTAGACTGCCTGTTTCCTCTTCATTTGTTTGGTCTGGTGGGTTTTTACCTTGCTCCTTCATCTCCTGTGTGTTTCTCTGTCTTCTCATTTTGCTTAACTTACTGTGTTTGGGGTCTCCTTTTCACAGGCTGCAGGTTCGTAGTTCCCGTTGTTTTTGGTGTCTGCCCCCAGTGGGTGAGGTTGGTTCAGTGGGTTGTGTAGGCTTCCTGGTGGAGGGGAGTGGTGCCTGTGTTCTGGTGGATGAGGCTGGATCTTGTCTTTCTGGTGGGCAGGACCGCATCCAGTGGTGTGTTTTGGGGTGTCTGTGACCTTATGATATTAGGCAGCCTCTCTGCTAATGGGTGTGGCTGTGTTCCTGTCTTGCTAGTTGTTTGGCATAGGGTGTCCCGCACTCTAGCTTGCTGGTGATTGAGTGGAGCTGGGTCTTAGTGTTGAGATGGAGATCTCTGGGAGAGCTTTCGCCATTTGATATTACATGGAGCTGGGAGGTCTCTGGTGGACCAATGCCCTGAACTTGGCTCTGCCATCTGAGAGGCACAGGCCTGACACCTGGCTGGAGCACGAAAATCCTGTCAGCCACATGGCTCAGAAGAAAAGGGAGGAAAAAAATAAAATAAAATAAAGTTATTAAAATAAAAAATTTTTTAAAACGTAATTAAAAAAAGAAAAGAAAGAAAGAAGAGAGCAACCAAACCAAAAAATAAATCCACCAGTGATAACAAGTGCTAAAACCTATACTAAAATAAGGAAACAAAAAATGGGCAGACAGAACCCTAAGACAAATGGTAAAGGCAAAGCTATACAGACAAATTCACACAAAGAAGCATACACATACACACTCACAAAAAGAGAAAAAGCAAAAAATAATATATATCTATATATATAAAAAAAGGGAAGAGAGCAACCAAATTAATAAACAAAGTTACCAATGATAATATCCTCTAAATACTAAACTAAGAGAAAGATAAGACCAGAAATAAATTAGATGCAGACAGCAAACCCCAAGTCTACAGTTGCTCCCAAAGTTCACTGCCTCAATTTTGGGATGATTCATTGTCTATTCAGGCATTCCACAGATGCTGGGTACATCAAGTTGATTGTGGAGATTTAATCCATGGCTCCTGAGGCTGCTGGGAGAAATTTCCCTTTCTCTTCTTTGTTCACACAACTCCTGGGGTTCAGCTGTGGATTTGGCCCTGCCTCTGCGTGTAGGTCACCTGAGGGTGCCTGTTCTTTGCTCAGACAGGACGGAGTTAAAGTAGCAGCTGATTCGGGGGCTCTGGCTCATTCAGGCCAGGGGGAGGGAGGGGTACGGATGCGGGGTGAGCCTGCGGCTGCAGAGGCCAACATGACATTGCAACAGCCTGAGGCGCACCGTGTGTTCTCCCGGGGAAGTTGTGCCTGGATCACGGGACCTGGCAGTGGCAGGCTGCACAGGCTCCCGGGAGGGGCTGTGTGGAGAGTGACCTGTGCTTGCACACAGGGTTCTAGGTGGCTTCAGCAGCAGCCTTAGTGTCTCATGGCCGTCTCTGGCGTCCGAGCTGATAGCCGCAGCTCGTGCCCTTCTCTGGAACTCACTTAGGCAGTGCTCTGAATCCCCTCTCCTCGTGCACCCCAAAACAGTGGTCTCTTGCCTCTTAGGCAGGTCCAGACTTTTTCCTGGCCTCCCTCCCGCCTAGCTGTGGTGCACTAGCCACCTCAGCCCAGCCTAGGTCTTAAATGGCCTTGTGTACCTTTGCTTGCTCCCTTGGAATCCAGTCTAGTCACCATAGGGACAACTCCTGGACTCGCTTTCTGTGGTGCTAAGACCCTTGTCACCCCAGCTGATAGTGGTCTTCTACCAGACACGTGAGTGAAGCAGTCCTAGACCAGCTATCTGACCTTAGACACGTGAGTGGATCCAGCAGAGATCAGACAAACTGATCCAGATCCATAGACTCTTGGGCAATAATTAGTGCTTATTGTTTCAAGCTACTGAGTTCTGGAATGGGTTATCATGCTAACAGTAAGTAATGGATACATGTGGTCATCTGGAAATAGTCCCTCTGTGTTCACTTTTGGGTCTTTTAATGTCATCACAAATGCTTAGTGCAACTCAACGTAAGAGATTCAGTCATTGGATGGAGAGGTTCTGTTAGGTGGGTGCATGGGTGGGGTCCCAGTGCTTATCATTATCGGCATTACTTTGAGACCTTTTTAACAACACAGACACCTGGGCCTTGTGCCAGAGTATTCAACTAAATATCTGTAGATGGGAACCAGGAATCTATAATTTAGAAAGCTCTGGTGATTGGCTAAGATTGAAAACCAATAATCCAATGGTCTTGTCAATTCCTTCCATTACTGAAAGAGGTTATGATTCCAGTTCACCTGTACTTAGGCAAAGAACACGCAAGTGGTTCAGAGTTCACTACTGACTTGGTGTACTTCCAGCTGCATAAGTAAACTTCATAATCACCTTTGAGCTAAAGCACATTGACCTGGTCTTAGATCGGAAAAAATTCACAGGTGCAGACTGATGGTGGCTGGAATTGTGTATCGTTCATCATTGCATCTCCTGGGATTTAGAACATGGTATGGACTCCATGAATAAATCTTGGGCATTAGGGATGTCATAGGACCCTGCTTTGAGGACCTTGTCGTGTAATGGGGGCAAAAATCAGAGATCCATTTCTTGTTATGTGTTAAGAAAACAAAGCAAAAAAAAAGCAAAGAGTGTTTTAATTAATAAATTACAGATTAATTTTTGCTATGGTGGATGTATCAGTTAGTTGTCAATACACTAACGCTGAGTTACAAGCAACCACAAAATCTCAGTGGCATCCAATAATATGCTTTTATTAACCCCCATGACTGTAGGTTGGGGTGGGGAGAGTCAGCTGATCTTGACTGGACTTACTCGGGGGTGGCTTTACTCCACATGTCCCTCATCCTCCCCCTGGGACCAGCTGTTAGCTTGGGCATGTTCTTGTCATGGTTGATGGCAGAGATACAAGAGCACAAGCCACAATGAGCAAACTCATTTCAGTCCTCTGGTTGTGTCATTAATCTGTTAACATCCTGTTGGCCAAAGCAAGTCACGTGGCCAAGACCATTGTCAAAGGTCAGGGAAATATATGTTTGCAGGGAGAAACTGTAAAGTCATGTGGCAAAGGACATGGATACTGAGAGGCGTGAAGAATTAGGGCTATTAAAAGTAAGATTCCATAGTGGGGGAGTGGCATATGAGGGGGGTTGTACTTTTTCCTGCTTAGAAAAGCTGGTGAAACCATAGGTAGATCCCAGAGTAACCAAGAGGCAGAAAGTGTCCATCTTCTGAAACTAGCCTGTTCCTTGTAATGAGGAAGTAAGCATCAGACTCTTTGCTACTATGATCTAGCCAGTGGAATTTTAAAGGGAAAACAATTCCTGCAGGTACTTCAGACTTGATAGATACAGAAATGGCACTGGAGTTCCAACAAAATGCTTCCATTTCCATTCTTGGTCTGTCCTCCAAAATGTCAAGGGTTTGGGTCACTGGGCTTGGCTGTGTATTTCTAGGATGGGCATTATTTGGGTGGAGTCATTAATTTATTGATACATCACACCATATCCCTTTGCTATCATCACTTTTTTCTCAGGCAAACAGAAACCAGTTTCCATCTAGTCTGAACACTTGGGACCTTTTCCTTTTTGACTGAAGTGAAAATGCACAATGTAAAAGTTGTGAGTTAAGTTTTATTTGGGGACCTTACTGAGGACTATAGCTTGGGAGGCAGCTTCTCAGATAGCTCTGAGGAACTGCTCTGAAGAGGTGAGGGAGGAGCCAGGATATATATGACTTCTTTTCCTGGAAAAAAACTTGTAGTCGAACATCCAAAGATTACTGCTAATCACAAAGAACAGACATCTCAAATTAATGATTTTAGTGTTTTTCTATATATGGGAAGATGCAAGAATCTGGGGTCATTAAATACTTTTCTTAAATATGCATCTTAACTATATAGGGGCCAGTATATCCAAAGCACAGAATGCTTCCTGTTTTTCTCCATTCTGAATTCCCCTCAGGGTTCACTGTCAGTGCATGACTAGAGTGGCCAAAGACTTGATCCTTGTAGAAGTGGATTGGCATGCACCATTCTTTTCCTTACGTCCCAAACCCTACTCCAGTGTTGCAGTGGTTAAAAGAGATTTGGGTGGATATCCCTTCCTGATGGCCCATTTTCCCTGATGAGTTTCGTGAAAGGCTTATACCCTGTGCCTCTGGTTGAAGCCAGTGTTCTAAAAGATGATTGAGGTTCTCAGGGCAGAAACCCTGTTTTACAGCGCTACTAAGAATGATAACAGAGTACTTTATTTCAGGCATTGCTGTTGATCCATGTGCCTCTGGATCTATGTGGTATATCAAATTTACCTTTGAGGAAACTGAGGTACAAAGGTTTATGTGACTTCCCTGAGACTGCATCTTACTAGCCAGTCGAAATTAGTTACCTGTCTTCTTGGTTTTTCAGCTTTTGCTTGGCAATCCGATCGATGCTGCCTTGTTTCACAAAAAGCATATGAGGATATCATTACCTACCGAGTTCATCCTCCTAAGACAACCTGCCTTCCTAGTATTTGTGCTCCATGGGAAACAAGGAAGTCTAGCAGGAAGGTATTCAATAACATGAGATTTTACACCACAAAGTTAGGGAGAGTAGGCTGGATTGCAGGTCATTTCTAAATTGTATTTCCTGAGGTTTCTTTGTTACTCTCTCTTGACCAGAGAAATAAATTGGGGTGAAGGCTGTTTAGAGGTCCTCCCAGGGTTCTTAGGACTGTGCTTCTTTCATGTATTTTCTGAGCCCTAACCTGCTATTTCTGTTCCCTGGTGACAAGTCAGCAACTGCTTGCTATGTTCTCCAACAAACAATCCTGTTTCTATTTTATGTGGAAAACTGATTTGATTAAATAGCTCATTTAAACCAATGCTTTGTAGGAGGCATGATGTGATTGGAATATACATTACTAGTGGTATTTTTGTCAAATGAACACATGTAAACAATCAAATAATTGCAGTTGTCTGCTGCAACTAATGTATAAGCTGGTTTTCTTGGGTAGGTTGTTTCCATTCTGGTGATGGCTTTGCTGAAAACTGGTGCCTCCCATGTAACACTGATGTTGCATAGTATATTGTTATTTGAGCAGTGATTTAATATCTTATTCCTCCTCTTAACACCAAGGGCCATGTTTGCATTGTTTGCCACTGAAAACCTAAGAACCAGCATAACCATCTAAATGAATGGCTGTTGGATGAATGAATGAGTGAGTGAATATTAAGACTACAATATCCAGCTCCTAGAATAATTAAGGATTCGTCCCAGGTGGTTCTGCCCCTGAAAAGGGACAGCGAAGGGTTAATGTTCTCTTTGGGAGCTGGTGGGATTTGGATATGAATCTCTGCAGAGCTGCTGGAATCACATTCTTTCTGCTACTATAGCAACAGGTTGAGAATTCTGCCGGCATTGTGGCCTGCCTATTTTGGAGATGCCTGTGTGCAGGCGACTTCATTGTCTGGGGGACAACTGTTTTTTTTCTGTGATGTTTCAATGAAGCAGCTTCTTTGCAGGAACAAAGAGGCCAACACAAAGCCGGGGCTAAGAATCATGGAAAGGCAGAGAGAGATCTTGTTTTGATTAGAATATTTCCAATCTTTTGTCCCCTGAAGAGGTGTGAGGAGGGGAAGGAATTGACATTTAATCTGTACTCAGTAGAATCTTTTTCTCCCTTCTTCATGAGACCTCTCTTCTGAGAGATATCCTCACCCCACAGCATTTGGAAGTGAAGGAAGGACAAAGTAACTGAGAAAGAGAAGTGGCAGTGTTAGTTTTTCCTTGGTGTAGTGGTGTCACAGAGAGGAAAGAAAATAGGGAAGCTGCTGAGAAAGGCGCTTAGGTGGGGTTGACTTCCCACGAGGCTTCACAGGCACTTAAAAAATGCTCCGTCTGTCACTCAGGGCTGCCGCGTGTCATCTCAGGGGTGGTGATTGAGTTTAGTGCTAATTGTAGTTCTCACTGGGCTAATGGATGAAATCACTGGACCTTAAATATCAACTTTGGATTGATTTATCACATTGCCCCATTGCTGTTATCACTTCTACATCTTGTTTTCACTTTGCATGCAGATGGGGAAATCTGCCTGGCTCACTCTTTGTTCCTGATTTACAAATAACTTTTGGTCAAAAAAACCTTGCACAATATCAAGCCATTCTTCAGAAGCAGTGCTGAGTTCTTATTAAAAGTTAATTTTTTTTTTTCTTTTTTTTTTTTTTTTGCTGTACACGGGCCTCTCACTGTTGTGGCCTCTCGCATTGCGGAGCACAGGCTCTGGATGCGCAGGCTCAGCGGCCATGGCTCATGGGCCCAGCCGCTCCGCGGCATGTGGGATCCTCCCGGACCGGGTCACGAACCCGTGTCCCCTGCATCGGCAGGCAGACTCTCAACCACTGAGCCACCAGGGAAGCCCTAAAAGTTCAATTTTAAAAACCTTTTATCCCCAGCCCATTACATACCATTTGAATATGGGATAAGCCCTCTATCTTTATGTCTCAGAGTCCCATCCGTCACTGCCTTTAAGTCCATTGTGGTCACTGAAATGCCATTCTTGTTGCCGTGTAGTCCACAGCGTGCTCCAGGGAGCTCTGGGCTGGGAGCCAGGAGCCCAGGGTCTAGTCCTAGGTGGAGTGGCCTTCGGCAGCTCATACGAGGATTTGAATTCTATTACATGTTAAAATGAAAGATTTGGATGAGATTCCTAAGATTTCTTTCATGTCTCTCCCCCACACAAAAAAAGTGGTACTCCAGTTGTTTCAGAAGTAGGAAAGCCCTTTGCTTTGTCGTCCGTCTTATAATTTGCAACTCCCTTAACTGCTACTCAGACTTTGTATCTCTGTTTCAGTGTCCCTTCCTCAAGGGAGCCTACTCTCACCCCCAGGCTAGATCAGGACTGGGCATATGTTCCCTGATAGTGTGTTCTTTTCTTTCACCACACTTATCAAAGTTTGTAGTGATCTATTTCTCTCTTTCTTTCTTTTTTTCAGTTAATTTTCTCTCTCATCATGAGTCTGAGGGCTCTCTGAGGCAAGCACCCTGTCTGTTTTGGTCACCACTGGTTTTGTATATTGAAGCCACTCACTAAACACTGTTGTGTGGCTGACTTAGGCTCTATGGAGAGTGCAAGGTGATTATATCACAGTCTCTGCCCTCAAGGGTCTTCAGATTTGCTCTCCCTGTTTTTATTCTCTACCATCCCACTCCACACCCAAACTATGCTTCAAGAAATTAAAACGAAACCAAAAACCCTGGGTTCTGGTCATTGATCTGATCATTCGATAGGTTTTCATTTTCCTTGATTGGACCGATTAGCCTCTTGTGTCACAATCCATGAAATGGAGCAAGGCCTTGGAAGGAGATTTTAGAAGACAGTATAAAGAATGGAAGTGGTGGACCAAAAAAGAAGGAAAGAAAGAGAGAGAGGGAGGGAGAAAGAGATGAGGAGGAAGAAGAGGTGAAGGTAAGAAGAGCAGTGAAAACATGGGCTGTGTCTTTTTTTTTTTTTTTTTTTTTTTTTGCAGTACGGGGGCCTCACTGTTGTGCCCTCTCCCGTTGCGGAGCACAGGCTCCGGACGCGCAGGCTCAGCGGCCATGACCCACGGGCCCAGTCGCTCCGCGGCATATGGGATCTTCCCGGACCGGGGCACGAACCCGTGTCCCCTGCATCGGCAGGCGGACTCTCAACCACTGCGCCACCAGGGAAGCCCCTGGGCTGTGTCTTTTTATTTAATTTGCCAGTAAGTGTCTTTCTTTTTTGACTGCCAGGCTTCACAAGCAAGGACAAGTTTCTTAAGCAGAATTCTTACCCGAAGTGTTGAGTGATGGTACAAAGAGGTTGCCACCAAAAGGTAATTATAAATACACGAAAAGATGACTGGACTCCAGAAATCTCTTTGCCTTAAAAACCAGAAAGGTACTAATTTTCAAAAGGATTGGCAGGTTCCTGTAGACCAATACAGTTATGATCAATACAGGCCAATGCATCATGAAACCAGAGCTAGGTACTACATGATTAAACAGCCAGGGGCAATTTGATTTTAAACAGCAAGCCTAGTCTAGAGGACGCCAGGAGGGAAGAGCAGGAATTCCTTAGGTTGGAGGTGTGATGGATGCTAGTCAGCCAGGTACAGGAGGCGTTGGGGGTGGGAAGAGATTGAATTAGAAGATACAAGTCCTTTTGGTCTCGGTGAATTTGCAGTTTGTAGGGGAGGCGGCTTCAGGGAGTTTTACTAATTAAGTTTCAGTAGAAAGCATGAAATCAGGAGCTTCAAAAAGCCAAAGCAGCCTCCGTTTATCTTGAGAACAGGTATAGAGAGAGCATATGGGTGGGTGAGACAGGTAAAGTTTCTCTTCTGATCCTCTCCCTTGAGAGTTCAGCTTTAATGGCAAAGGACAGCCTTTTCCTGCAGAGTTGTCCCTGCTTCCTTTTCTCACCAACACCCACAGACACAGAGGGTGTCAGTAGCCTGCCTTTATGCTTGGTCCAGTTGAGAGCTTAAACCCCAGCCAGACTGTATCTGTCCCAAAGCCGTTTCAGGAAGAGAAGAATGACTAAAACAATCACATGATCTCTCTTCTTTATGGGGAGGAAGGAATGTGCGCCGAGAATGCAAGGAGTGCCTGTGGCTTTGTGCCTACACTGCATAAATCCTACACACACATACACACACGCACACACACAAACACACACACACACACACACATATCCATTTTGCTCATTCACGGACTTAGGCGGAGATAATATGGTATATGCTGTGCTGGCCGAAGACCAGGAAATAACTGTGTTGGGATATAACAAGCAGCCAAGCCGTCAGGCTCGTGTGTCTCACAGGGCGATATAAATTGGCCACTCCTTCATTTACCAAAAATAGACACAACAAAGATTATCTGTGGGTTATGGTGCTTTCCTATCTGATGTCTCCTGGCTAGTTAGTTCCAGAGAAGGTTGGCTGTAAGGAATCTCTTGGTTTCCTAGGGATTTGCCTTTTTCTAGAGCTGCCAGGAACAAATACCACTTTAACAAAATTCTTTACAAAACAAACCCCTTATTTTCAGTTTTGGTGTTTTCAGCCTCTCTTCAGTCTCAGCTCCGCCGCTTCCTAACTGGACACCTTGGGCATTTTATTTAACCTCTGGGTGCCCCATTTTCTTCCTCTTTTATGTGGCATTGATAATAGTATCGCCCTCATAGGATTCTTGTGAGACGCAAATAAGATCAACTAAAAAAAGTTTTTTCACTGTGCCTGGCACATAGTATGATTTAAAAATTATTATTGTTTTTAATTCCATGAAGAGATAGTTCAGCTTTTTCTCCTTTGCCCCTCCAGAATTAGAAACACCCCTTGACATTTGGTGCTTCTCAGTATCAGGGTTTTATCCCAGTGTTGGGGGAGGGAAGGAGAGCAGAGCAGAGATGGTTGGGCAGGAATGGGGGTGATGGAGACCTATGCCCATGTTCTTCCACTCTCTCCTATTCTGCTGCTCTGTCCAGTATGCTGTTCTACTTCTTTAACTGTTGATTGATTGGTATAAAACTAGGTGCAATATGTAAAGCAATACAAATTCAGCTCTATCTTCCAAGAAGTGGTAATCTCAGTTACAAGCTTGCTTTCTTCTGTTCCCCAAGTGCTTTACATGCACTTGCTGTTCCACCCAAATGCATACACTAATGCCTGACACATAACAAGCACTCTAGGGATATCAGTGCTACCAGTTGACTTGATCATGGGAGACAGAGGTAGTCGCCGAACCATTTGGCGCTTAGAGGAAAACACTTTTAAAAAGTTAAAGAGTGGGACTTCCCTGGTGGCGCAGTGGATAAGACTCTGCGCTCCCAGGCTTCCCTGGTGGCACAGTGTTTGAGAGTCCGCCTGCCGATGCAGGGGACACGGGTTCGTGTCCTGGTCCGGGAAGATGCCACATGCCGCGGAGCGGCTGGGCCCATGAGCCATGGCCGCTGAGCCTGCACGTCCGGAGCCTGTGCTCTGCAACGAGAGAGGCCACAACAGTGAGAGGCCCGCGTACCACACAAAAAAAAAACAAAACTCTGCCCTCCCAACACAGGAGGCCCTGGTTCAATCCCTGGTCAGGGAACTAGATCCCACATGTGTGCCACAACTAAGAGTTCACATGCCACAACCAAGGAGCCCACATGCTGCAACTAAGGAGTTGGAAAGCCTCAACTAAGGAGACCTGGAGCTGTAACTAAGGAGCCCACATGCTGCAACTAAGGAGCCCACCCAAGTGCTGCAACTAAGGATCCAGTGAGCCACAACTAAGGAGCCCTGGAACTGCAACTAAGGAGATTGCGAGCCACAACTAAGGAGCCCACCTGCCTCAGCTAAGGAGCCTGCCTGCTGCAACTAAGACCCAGTGCAACCAAAAAAAAAAAAAGAGTAGATCAAGTGTCAAACTTCCCAAGCCATCCAGTCTCTCGGGACTTTTCAGGCCTGAGAGGAAAGGATGTGAATTACTGGACCAGGAAAAAAGGCACAGGGGAAAGGAAATAGATTTCCTGTTCATCTTCACTGTGAAAGAGCTGTCAATACAATTTGGTTGAGCAGCATGGCCAGGACCCTGAGCTTCTGTAGCCCTAGTTTCCTGGCCCACAAAATAGGGGTGATAATCAAATATTTAGATTATATGTATGTGTGTGTGTGTATACACACACACACACACATACATATGTACAGCCCATGGCTTTAAGGCCAGGCATATAGTAAGTACTCAATAAATGTTATCCGTGATTAGCTCATGAATAACACCTGGATAATTAGCTATTTAGAGGCCAGTTAGACTTCTCAGTCCTATATAACTTAAACCTCACCACCTGCCCCTGAGGCTGCCATTACTCACCTGTTGACCACAGAGGTGCTCTATGTGTCTGCAGCTCTGGTTAGTCTTGACAGTTCCTAAGTTGGTATTGAATGACGCTTTTTGAGGGTTCACAGCTGTTTTTCCATCATTGCCATAGATGAGAGAGAAAGAGCGTATGACAAGCAGGCACATCACACGGTGAGCAGACAGCTCTCTGGTAATGACTGCAGGATGGCACTGTATATTTTTATCTTTAACATGAATTCATATTTTATCATTTCTTTTATTTGTGATCTCATCAAAGCCATGTCATATCCTTTTCTAGTCGAAGAGAGGTGGCTTACACTGTTCTCTTTCACAGTAAAAAAGTAGAAGAATGGATATGAATTATAGGGTTTTAAAGACAAGACAAATTCAGGATCATCTAATGCAAACCCTTCACTTTACAGATGTGGAAATTGAGGCCTATGGGTATTAAATGGATTCTCCCGAGTGGCAGAAGGACAGGTCTTCCAGCCGTAATTCAGGCCCTGAATATGTGGCCTCTTGCTTTATCACTCTTTCAAAGTGACCATGGACATAAAATGATTTGAGAGCCATCGTTTTGAAATGTGAGGGTGGTCATCAGTGGGGGATTCTCAAACAAGATGACACCTTTGACCCAGTCTCTTCCTGTCTTTGGCACATTATCCCTGACTCTCTGTAGGAAATTTACATTTACCTATTATGTGAAAGAGGCAGTGATGACAAAGTGAACAGTTCCTGTTTTTCCCTCTGAAGGATATCTCCTCCACAAACCCTGTGCCCTTAGATACAGTCATGATCAAAGCAGAGCCAGATCCCTGAGCTTCACACATGGTCCAGGGGATTGATGGTTCCACAGTGGAACGTCATCCTCCAGCTCTGCAACTTCAAGAAAGTGTCAGATCTGCAGAGCATAAGACCCAGATATTTATGAATAGATTTTCTCAAGGATAATTGATTATTTTGTTCTTTTAACGAAGTAAAATTGTATGACATATGTAGATAGATAAAAAGTTATAGAGAATGTATTTTAAGAAAATATACATTGAAGCCATAATAGCAATTGCTTAAAATTCAGGATTCAGAAAATTCTAGAATTATCCAGACTAGAACTAATTTTTCTCTCATTCTATAGATTATTATCTTCCTCATAGTTCAGCTCCAAATATTTGGCATCTTTTTGTATAAAGCCAATTATAATAGTAATTTGTATTTATCAGGCAACTGCTATGTGCCAGACACTGTAGTAAGTGCTTTTTATGAGATCTCATTTAACTTGCATAGTACTGTGAGGTAGGCATGAGTTTCCTCATTTTATTGATAAGGACCCTAAGGCGCAGGGGTCAAGGTAACAAAATTTTGTGGGTGTTTTGATGACCTGTTTCTGTTCCCACAGAAGCAGAGCAGAGCAAAATTTTAGGCAAACACCAAGGAAAGGTTGCTAATCCAGTTGCTGAACCAAATAAAGTTTTTCTACCAGAAGACCAGCCTGTTCTACCTGGCTAGCACTACGCTAGAAACCAGCCCTTCGGAACTTTGAAATTCTGATTTTTGCTTATTAAATCAGCCTTTTTGTCCCTAATCCTCCCAGAGCCCCTCACTTTATATATGTCCTTGGGTAAAACATGTCTCTGGGTGAATCTGGTTGTCCCCTGAGAATTTCTGTTTCCTCCATCAGTTCTTTCATTTTTCCCTTCACCACAGTTAACCTGTCTTCACGGCCCGCTTCACCTCCCACGAGTTGCTAGAGATGAACTTAGAATTAGAGCATGAGTGGCTAGGCCTTGTCGGTCACCAAGAAGCCACCTGTGAATAAATATCCCAGCTTTAGTACATGGACTCTGTGATTGTGTTTTGTGTGCTCAGAGTCCTTTTAAAAATAATTTCTGGGTCTGAGCTGGATTGCATAAATCCAGAGACAGTTTAAGTCTTGACACTCACAAATGACTGTGCTAATGCATAAAAGTTGTAAACTTCTTTTCTGGAAGCCCTTTCAGAACCAATTCACATTCCATAAACAAAAGTCATTCTCCTTCCTTAGGCATAATAATAAAAGTTAAAGATATAATAGCTTCAGTTACATTATCTAATTTACCAGCCACATCTATCAGATAGACTGCTAGCCCCCCCCCATTTTTTATTGAAGTATCGTTGATTTACAACGTTATATTAGTTTCAGGTGTACACCATGGTGATTCAATATTTTTATAGATTATACTCTATTTAGAGTTATTACAAAATAATGGCTATATATCCCTGTGCTATGGAGTATATCCTCGTTGCTTGTTAGTCCCTTCTGATGCATAAAGAAATTGAGGCTCAATTTCTTTATAGATAGACTGTTTTGTATTCAAGATCCCACATCAGCAAGTGTTAGAATCCAGATTTCTCTAAAAGTCAGTACTCTTTTTTTTTTTTTTTTGCGGTACGTGGTTTTCTCACTGTTGTGGCCTCTCCGTTGCGGAGCACAGGCTCCAGATGCACAGGCTCAGCGGCCATGGCTCACAGGCCTAGCCGCTCCACAGCATGTGGGATCCTCCCGGACTGGGCCGGCAAGCAGACTCTCAACCCCTGCGCCACCAGGGAAGCCCTAAAAGTCAGTACTCTTAACTGTTATGTTGCATTGTCTCTTTTTTTAAAAAAGGAAATAAATTTATAGAAACTTACTCAACAGCTTTGACTCCAAGTGAGTTTTGACTGTTTTGAAAAATCAAACCCAGTTGACCTCGAGGAATAAAGATTTGCCACCACTTGGGTCACACTGAAGACAGCACTGCAGGTTCTGAAAACACTGCCCAAAGATGTAATCTGGAATGCCTAATGTTATAATTACTTCAGTGCACTATGTGTATGGCTTACCATTTTAGACTAATTTGTAGTTATAACTTCTATTTCTTTTTTTACTTTAAATTAAAAAAAATTTAATTTATGTTTTTAACATTTATTTATTTATTTGGTTGCGCCAGGCTTAGTTGTGGCAGGCCAGCTCCTTAGTTGTGTCATGCGAACTCTTAGTTGTGTCATGTATGTGGGATCTAGTTCCCTGACCAGGGATCGAACCCGGGCCCCCTGTGCCAACAGGGAAGTCCCTGTTTGTTTTTTTAAAATCTCTCTTGTTAATGTTGGCCCGTGCTCATATTTTGTGAAATGTGAACGGTCTAAGAGAGCAATTGCTGAGATGATTCCCCAGACACCCTTCCAGTTTTCTTTTCTTCTTTTTTTTTTTTTTGTGGTACGCGGGCCTCTCACTGTTGTGGCCTCTTCCTTTGCAGAGCACAGGCTCCGGACGCGCAGGCTGAGCGGCCATGGCTCACGGGCCCAGCCGCTCCGCGGCACGTGGGATCCTCCCAGACTGGGGCACGAACCCGTGTCCCCTGCATCGGCAGGCGGACTCTCAACCACCGTGCCACCAGGGAAGCCCACCCTTCCAGTTTTAACAGTGTTTCTGTAGATTGGCTTTTCAGGATAAATTTGGTTTTTAGAAGTGCTCCTTATTCAAACAATATTCTACCCAAAGTATCGTTTGCTCTTCCATTTAAATTATCAGTGCTCGTTATTATACCTACCAGCTAGAAGAGATAGTAATTATCATGCTTAGGCACAGCTACAGAGCTGCCTTTGCTTGATAATTTGTTAAGGGGTTCATGCCCTATTGTAACCTTTTTATTGTCAGCTTTACTGGAGAATGTCCAGTTTTAGCTAGATTTCCCCTTCTTCATTTCCCTAAGAGCCAATGAGTTGAAAATGCCATTGTTTTTCCTAATGTGGTGAGTGTCAAGGCAGAGCCAGCTCTGGGATGCCAGAAAGCTCATAGCTTTCAAAAATTATACTGGAATCATGAAAGTGTGTGAAACGGATCAAGCTATACTTCTGTGCTTAGTGCCATATATAAAAAGAGAGAGAGCGAAGAAAGGAATCGATAGGATTTTTTTGTTTGCAAGCAACAGAAGTAGATTCTGCCTAATTAGAGATAAAAAAGGAGGGTTTATTGAAAGGATATGGGGATTGGGGAGGAGGGTGTGCTCACAGAATCGAAGGAGAGGCTAAGAAATCAAACCGAAAAGCCAGCCGCAGAAAGGACAGGAGCTAGAACAGCATTTGGGTCTTTGACAAGGACTTGCAGATGGTTTCTTCCAGTGCTACCATTGTCATGAGTGAATGATAACCATCTTCAATTTTATTTTCAAAGGAGTCGAATTCCAGGGAAAGAGCTTTGCAGTGGCTTAGCTTAGCTCATGTGGCTCCAGGAAGGCAGGGAACCTTGACTGCTTAGTCCCACTAGGGAATCTCTGATGAGGCAGTCCCTAAAAAAAAGCGCATGTTAAACAAGACCCCAAAAGTACTAACTATAAAGGGAAGAAAACCCTGATAAATTAGACTCCATTAAGATTGCCTGTTAATCAGTAGATACTATTAAGAGAGTTAAAGGTGGGCTTCCCTGGTGGCACGGTGGTTGAGAGTCCGCCTGCCGATGCAGGGGACACGGGTTCGTGCCCCGGTCTGGGAGGATCCCACATGCCGCGGAGCGGCTGGGCCCGTGAGCCATGGCCGCTGAGCCTGTGCGTCCGGAGCCTGTGCTCCGCAACGGGAGGGGCCACAACAGTGAGAGGCCCGCTTACCGCAAAAAAAAAAAAAAAAAAAAAAAAAAAAAAAGTTAAAGGTAAGCAACAGCGTGAAAGAGGATATTTATAATAGATACATCTGACAAAAAACTCATATCCAGAATATATAAAGAACTTCTACAAATCAACTTCTACAAAACAGCAGATCACTCAATCAGCAAAAGCCTTGAAAAGGTACTTCACAGAGAGGATATCCAAATGGCCAATAAACATATGAAAAGGTGTACACCGTCATTTGTCATCAGCGAAAGCCCAATTAAAGCCACCATATGACGCAACTATACATCCACCAGCATAGCTAAGCTGAAAAGAATGGACAATATCAAGTGGCAAAGATGTAGAGCAACCAGAACTCTCAAACACTGCAAATGAGAATGTAAACTGGTGTGGTCACTTTGCATACTCAAGGACAGAACAGTTCCACTCCTGGGTATGTACCCAAGAAAAATACATGCATATGCCAAAAGACATTAAGAATGTTCACAGAAGCACTAGCTACAGTTATGCAAATCTAGAATCTATCATCTGTCTAATAACACCAGATTGGATAAATTATGTCACATTCACACAATTGAATACAATACCACAATACACATTAATCATACCACATGCAACAGAATGAATGACTCTCGTGAATATAAAGAGGACATACTGTATGATTCATTTATATAGTTTAAAAACAGGTAAACTAATATATGGTGTTAGGAATCAGGACAGTGGGTACCCTGGAGGGGTATTTAGTGACTGGGATGGGGCGTGAAGGGGTCTTCCGGGCTGTTGGCCATGTTGTCTCTTGATCTAGGTGTGAGTTACCTAAGTGTCTTCACTTTGTGAAAACTTGTTGAACTTTAAATGTGTGATTTATGTGGTTTTCTTTCTACATGTGTTTTATACTTTAGGACACAATTTATGAAAAGGGGACAAAATCATGAGAGGCCTCCAATCCATGCATGCCCTGGAGTAATGATGCCTGAGTTTGAACCTTACTCCATCCCTCCCTGTGTGACCTTGGGCCAGTTACTTCTTTATGCCTCAGTTTTGTCATATGTAAAAGGGAGATGATTGGGTTGTTGGGAGGATTAAATGAAATCAGGTAAAGTGCTTAAAATAGCATCTGATGTGTGTAGAAAGCAGAAAATAACTGTTAGGTACATGTATTTTGGAGAAATTGCTTCATACTAGATGTGCTAGGGGGATGTAAAAAAGTATAAAAACCCTGGACTCAAGGAATTTATAGTAATAATTAAAAAGACAAGATACATAAAGGAACAAATAGTTGACACTACAAGAGAGTATTGGGAAATTCCAGATGGGTGGTACACATAAGAAAAACCTAAGGATTCAATGGGAGGAGAGATTGTCGTCGAGTGTTCTGGGTAAAACTCATATAGAGTTGGGAGTGTATTGGCTACCATTGGAGCCAGGGAGCGATGAGAAAGGAGTACAGGGGACTTGCTTCCTATCTGGGCGGTGGTTACATGAATATGCTCAGTTTGTGAAAATTTATTTAGTTATACACTTATGCACACCTTTCTGTATGTGTCTTCTACTTCAAGTATGTGAAAAGGGCATTGGTTTGAAATCTGGTGAAGTATTTGACCTCAGGCCAGTTACTTAACCCCTGTGAATTTCATTTTCTTACCTATCAGCTATCACTATTACCTCCCATAGGGCTGTCCTGAGGATTAATGGGAACAGTGTACACGGAACACCTAGTCCAGAGTGGACCGGTAAAGTATTTAATGCGCCTGATCTGCTCATTAGCGTAGAGGGTGACCTGTGTTAGGATTTGGAGCCTCCATCTGGGGTTTATTGCTTTGTTGGGGGAATGACCTCATGTCATTATTGTTGTTGTGAATGGAACCTGTCACAGTGCTCCAGTGCGGTGGTACAGTGACTCAACTGCTGGGACAAAGGGCACTTCTGCGTGTCAGAGCCGCCGCTTGGCAAGTGTCCCTCACCACCACCGCTGGCTTCCTTTTCCTGTGTTTAGTCACAGCCACACCTGCCAGTGAGAGTGCAGCGCCTGGTCCGGGAAATGTTTACCGAGTGCCTGCTGGGTGTCAGGCGTTATGGTAGATTCTAATGGAGCATGGAACAGTGACTAAAAACAGGGCTGAAAGTGAAATAAAATAAAGCAGAGGCTTTGCCTTCAAATAGCTTATGGTCTAGGAACAAGACGTCCGTGTTTCTTCTCAAAGCTTTTTTTCCCTTCTCTTCTGATATCCTCCACTCACTTAGTACATATTCTCATATTCTCTCTCTCTCTCTCTCTCTCTCTCTCTCTCTCTCTCTCTCTCTCTCTC